>NW_026970117.1:0-300000 GCF_028390025.1 Pseudophryne corroboree | reverse complement strand
GTTAATCAGTCCAGTCTGCGGGGTGAGAAAATTGGTCCTGGCCGGAAGACATACATCCAACCTTTAGAGTTTAAGATGCTGATGTTAAATAATCTAGTTTGTGGGGTGAGAAAATTAGTCCTGGGCGGATGTCACATATCCGTCATGTCGAGTTATAGACTATGAGTTTGAAAAATCCAGTCCGCGGGGTGAGAAAATTGGTACTGGGTGGATATCGCATATATACGGCCTGTTGAGATTCAGAATCTGAGGTTAAATAGTTGCATCCACGGGGTGAGAAAATTGGTCCTGGCTGTAAATCATACAACCATCCTTTAGAGTTTGAGATGCCGAAGTAAAAAAATCCAGTCTGTAGGGTAAGAATATTTTAGCTGGGAGGATGTTGCATACCCGGCCTGTCCAGTTTTTGACTCTAAGGTTAAACATTCCTGTCCGTGGGTTGAGAAAATTGGTCATGGGTAGATGTTGCATATATACGGCTTGTCGAGTTTTAGACTCTGATATTAAACAGTCCCGTCCGCAGGGTGACAGAATTGGTCCTGGCCGTAAGACATCCATGTACCCATTAGAGTTTAAAATGCAGACATTAATTGATCCAGTCCGTGGGGCGAGAAAATTGGTCCTGGTCAGAAGATATATAACCAACCTATAGAGCTTAAGATGCATATGTTATATAATCCAGTACACGTGGTGAGAAAATTGGTACTGGGTGGATGTCACATATCTAGCCTGTTGACTTTTAGACTCTCAGGTTAAATAATACAATCCGTGGGGTAAGAAAATTGGTCCTGGGTGGATGTAGCATATATACAGCCTGTCGAGTTTTAGATTCTTAGGTTAAACAATCCAGTCCGCAGGCTGAAAAAATTGGTCCAGGGTGGATGTTGCTTATATACGGCCTGTTCAGTTTTAGACTTTGAGGTTAAACAGTCCTGTCCGCGGGGTGAGAGAATTGGTCCTGGCTGGAAGACATACATCCATCCATTAGACTTTAAGATGCAGACGTTAAATAATCTAGTCTGTAGGGTAAGAAAATTGGTACTGGGAATATGTTGCATACCCGGCCTGTCGAGTTTTAGACTCTGAGGTTAAGCAATCCAGTCTGAGGTGTGAGAAAATTGGTCCTGGGTGGATGTCGCATATATACGGCTTGTCGAGTTTTAGACTCTGATGTTAAACAGTCCCATCCGCAGGATATGAAAATTTTTCTTAGTAGGAAGCCATGCATCCAACCTTCAGAGTTTAAAATGCAGGTGTTAAATAATCCAGTCTGTAGGGTGAGAAAATTGGTCCTGGCGGAAGACATTTATCCAACCTTTACAGTTTAAAATACAGACGATTCAATAATCCAGTGTGTTTGGTGAGATAAATAGTCCTATGCGGATGTCACATATCCGTCCTGTCGAGTTTTAGACTCTAAGGTTAATCAATCCAGTCTGTGGGATGAGAAAATTGGTCCTGGCCAGAAGACATACATCCATCCTTTAGAGTTTAAGATGCAGACATTAAATAATCCAGTACGCGGGGTGAGAAAATTAGTCCTGGGTGGATGTCACATATCATCCTGTCGAGTTTTAGACTCTGAGGTTAATCAGTCCAGTCCGCGGGGTGAGAAAATTGGTCCTGGCCGGAAGACATACATCCAACCTTTAGAGTTTAAGATGCTGATGTTAAATAATCTAGTCTGTGGGGTGAGAAAATTAGTCCTGGGCGGATGTCACATATCCGTCCTGTCGAGTTTTAGACTCTGAGGTTAAAAAATCCAGTCCGCGGGGTGAGAAAATTGGTCCTGGGTGGATATCGCATATATACGGCCTGTTGAGATTCAGAATCTGAGTTTAAATAGTCGCATCCACGGGGTGAGAAAATTGCTCCTGGCTGTAAATCATACAACCATCCTTTAGAGTTTGAGATGCCAAAGTTAAAAAATCCAGTCTGTAGGGTAAGAATATTTTAGCTGGAAGGATGTTGCATACCCGGCCTGTCGAGTTTTTGACTCTGAGGTTAAACATTCCAGTCCGTGGGTTGAGAAAATTGGTCGTGGGTAGATGTCGCATATATACGGCTTGTCGAGTTTTAGACTCTGATATTAAACAGTCCCGTCCGCAGGGTGACAGAATTGGTCCTGGCCGTAAGACATCCATGTACCCATTAGAGTTTAAAATGCAGACATTAAATGACCCAGTCCGCTGGGTGAGAAAATTGGTCCTGGGCGGAAGACATACATCCAACCTTTAGTGTTTGAGATGCTGAAGTTAAAAAATCCAGTCCATAAGGTAAGAATATTTTAGCTGGGAGGATGTTGCATACCCGGCCTGCTGAGTTTTTGACTCTGAGGTTAAAAAATCCAGTCCATGGGGTGAGAAAATTGGTACTGGATGGATGTCGCATATATATACGGCCTGTCGAGTTTTAGATTCTGAGGTTAAACAATCCAGTCCGTGGGGCGAGAAAATTGGTCCTGGCCAGAAGACATATAACCAAACTAGAGAGCTTCAGATGCTTATGTTATATAATTCAGTACACGTGGTTTAAAAAATTGGTACTGGGTGGATGTCACATATCCAGCCTGTTGACTTTTAAACTCTCAGGTTAAATAATACAATCCGTGGGGTAAGAAAATTGGTCCTGGGTGGATGTAGCATATATACGGCCTGTCGAGTTTTAGATTCTTAGGTTAAACAATCCAGTCCGCGGGCTGAGAAAATTGGTCCAGGGTTGATGTTGCTTATATACGGCATGTTCAGTTTTAGACTTTGAGGTTAAACAGTCCTGTCCATGGGGTGAGAGAATTGGTCCTGGCTGGAAGACATACATCCAACCATTAGACTTTAAGATGCAGACGTTAAATAATCTAGTCTGTAGGGTAAAAAATTGGTACTGGGAATATGTTGCATACCCGGCCTGTCGAGTTTTAGACTCTGAGGTTAAACAATCCAGTCCGTGGGGTGAGAAAACTGGTCCTGGGTGGATGTCGCATATATACGGCTTGTCGAGTTTTAGACTCCGATGTTAAACAGACCCATCCGCAGGATAAGAAAATTCTTCCTAGTTGGAAGCCATACATCCAACCTTCAGAGTTTAAGATGCAGGTGTTAAATAATCCAGTCCGTCGGGTGAGAAAATTGGTCCTGGCCGGAAGACATTCGTCCAACCTTTACAGTTTAAAATACAGACGATTCAATAATCCAGTGTGTTTGGTGAGATAAATAGACCTATGCGGATGTCACATATCCGTCCTGTCGAGTTTTAGACTCTAAGGTTAATCAATCCAGTCTGTGGGGTGAGAAAATTGGTCCTGGCCAGAAGACATACATCCATCGTTTAGAGTTAAGATGCAGACATTAAATAATCCAGTACGTAGGGTGAGAAAATTAGTCCTGGGTGGATGTCACATATCCGTCCTGTCGAGTTTTAGACTCTGAGGTTAATCAGTCCAGTCTGCGGGGTGAGAAAATTGGTCCTGGCCGGAAGACATACATCCAACCTTTAGAGTTTAAGATGCTGATGTTAAATAATCTAGTTTGTGGGGTGAGAAAATTAGTCCTGGGCGGATGTCACATATCCGTCATGTCGAGTTATAGACTATGAGTTTGAAAAATCCAGTCCGCGGGGTGAGAAAATTGGTACTGGGTGGATATCGCATATATACGGCCTGTTGAGATTCAGAATCTGAGGTTAAATAGTTGCATCCACGGGGTGAGAAAATTGGTCCTGGCTGTAAATCATACAACCATCCTTTAGAGTTTGAGATGCCGAAGTAAAAAAATCCAGTCTGTAGGGTAAGAATATTTTAGCTGGGAGGATGTTGCATACCCGGCCTGTCCAGTTTTTGACTCTAAGGTTAAACATTCCTGTCCGTGGGTTGAGAAAATTGGTCATGGGTAGATGTTGCATATATACGGCTTGTCGAGTTTTAGACTCTGATATTAAACAGTCCCGTCCGCAGGGTGACAGAATTGGTCCTGGCCGTAAGACATCCATGTACCCATTAGAGTTTAAAATGCAGAAATTAATTGATCCAGTCCGTGGGGCGAGAAAATTGGTCCTGGTCAGAAGATATATAACCAACCTATAGAGTTTAAGATGCATATGTTATATAATCCAGTACACGTGGTGAGAAAATTGGTACTGGGTGGATGTCACATATCTAGCCTGTTGACTTTTAGACTCTCAGGTTAAATAATACATTCCGTGGGGTAAGAAAATTGGTCCTGGGTGGATGTAGCATATATACAGCCTGTCGAGTTTTAGATTCTTAGGTTAAACAATCCAGTCCGCAGGCTGAAAAAATTGGTCCAGGGTGGATGTTGCTTATATACGGCCTGTTCAGTTTTAGACTTTGAGGTTAAACAGTCCTGTCCGCGGGGTGAGAGAATTGGTCCTGGCTGGAAGACATACATCCATCCATTAGACTTTAAGATGCAGACGTTAAATAATCTAGTCTGTAGGGTAAGAAAATTGGTACTGGGAATATGTTGCATACCCGGCCTGTCGAGTTTTAGACTCTGAGGTTAAGCAATCCAGTCTGAGGTGTGAGAAAATTGGTCCTGGGTGGATGTCGCATATATACGGCTTGTCGAGTTTTAGACTCTGATGTTAAACAGTCCCATCCGCAGGATATGAAAATTTTTCTTAGTAGGAAGCCATGCATCCAACCTTCAGAGTTTAAAATGCAGGTGTTAAATAATCCAGTCTGTAGGGTGAGAAAATTGGTCCTGGCCGGAAGACATTCATCCAACCTTTACAGTTTAAAATACAGACGATTCAATAATCCAGTGTGTTTGGTGAGATAAATAGTCCTATGCGGATGTCACATATCCGTCCTGTCGAGTTTTAGACTCTAAGGTTAATCAATCCAGTCTGTGGGGTGAGAAAATTGGTCCTGGCCAGAAGACATACATCCATCCTTTAGAGTTTAAGATGCAGGCATTAAATAATCCAGTACGCGGGGTGAGAAAATTAGTCCTGGGTGGATGTCACATATCATCCTGTCGAGTTTTAGACTCTGAGGTTAATCAGTCCAGTCCGCGGGGTGAGAAAATTGGTCCTGGCCGGAAGACATACATCCAACCTTTAGAGTTTAAGATGCTGATGTTAAATAATCTAGTCTGTGGGGTGAGAAAATTAGTCCTGGGCGGATGTCACATATCCGTCCTGTCGAGTTTTAGACTCTGAGGTTAAAAAATCCAGTCCGCGGGGTGAGAAAATTGGTCCTGGGTGGATATCACATATATACGGCCTGTTGAGATTCAGAATCTGAGTTTAAATAGTCGCATCCACGGGGTGAGAAAATTGCTCCTGGCTGTAAATCATACAACCATCCTTTAGAGTTTGAGATGCCAAAGTTAAAAAATCCAGTCTGTAGGGTAAGAATATTTTAGCTGGAAGGATGTTGCATACCCGGCCTGTCGAGTTTTTGACTCTGAGGTTAAACATTCCAGTCCGTGGGTTGAGAAAATTGGTCGTGGGTAGATGTCGCATATATACGGCTTGTCGAGTTTTAGACTCTGATATTAAACAGTCCCGTCCGCAGGGTGACAGAATTGGTCCTGGCCGTAAGACATCCCTGTACCCATTAGAGTTTAAAATGCAGACATTAAATGACCCAGTCCGCTGGGTGAGAAAATTGGTCCTGGGCAAAAGACATACATCCAACCTTTAGTGTTTGAGATGCTGAAGTTAAATAATCCAGTCCATAAGGTAAGAATATTTTAGCTGGGAGGATGTTGCATACCCGGCCTGTTGAGTTTTTGACTCTGAGGTTAAAAAATCCAGTCCATGGGGTGAGAAAATTGGTACTGGATGGATGTCGCATATATATACGGCCTGTCGAGTTTTAGATTCTGAGGTTAAATAATCCAGTCCGTGGGGCGAGAAAATTGGTCCTGGCCAGAAGACATATAACCAACCTAGAGAGCTTCAGATGCATATGTTATATAATTCAGTACACGTGGTTGAAAAAATTGGTTCTGGGTGGATGTCACATATCCAGCCTGTTGACTTTTAGACTCTCAGGTTAAATAATACAATCCGTGGGGTAAGAAAATTGTTCCTGGGTGGATGTAGCATATATACGGCCTGTCGAGTTTTAGATTCTTAGGTTAAACAATCCAGTCCGCGGGCTGAGAAACTTGGTCCAGGGTTGATGTTGCTTATATACGGCCTGTTCAGTTTTAGACTTTGAGGTTAAACAGTCCTGTCCACGGGATGAGAGAATTGGTCCTGGCTGGAAGACATACATCCAAGCATTAGACTTTAAGATGCAGACGTTAAATAATCCAGTCCATAGGGTAAGAAAATTGGTGCTGGGAAGATGTTATATACCTGGCCTGTCGAGTTTTAGACTCTGAGGTTATACAATCCAGTCCGTGAAGTGAGGAAATTGGTCCTGGTTGGATGTCGCATATATTCGGCTTGTCGACTTTTAGACTCTGATATTAAAGAGTTCAATCCGCGGGGTGAGAGAATTGGTCCTGGCCGTAAGACATCCATGTATCCATTAGAGTTTAAAATGCAGACATTAAATAACCCAGTCCGCAGGGTGAGAAAATTGGTCCTGGGCGGAAGACATACATCCAACCTTTAGAGTTTAAGATGCAGACGTTAAATAATCCAGTGCGGGTGAGTAAGAAAATTAGTCCTGGGCGGATGTCACATATCCGTCCTATCAAGTTTTAGACTCTGAGGTTAAATAATCCAGTCCGCAGGGTAAAAAAATTGGTCCTGGGCGTATCTTGCATATCTGGCCTGTCAAGTTTTCATTGGACCTGGGAGGACGTTGCATATTTGGCTTGTCGAGTTTTTGTCTCTGAGGTTAAACAGCCACGTCCGTGGGGTGAGAAAATTGTTCCTGGCCGGTAGACAAACATCCAACCTTTAGAGTTTAAAATGCAGACGTTAAACAATCCAGTCGATGGGGTGAGAAAATTGGTCCTGAGTGGATGTCGCATATCCGTCCTGTCGAGTTTTAGATTCTTAGATTAAACAATCCAGTCCGCGGGCTGAGAAAATTGGTCCTGGGTGGATGTCGCATATATACGGCCTGTTGAGTTTTAGACTCTGAGGTTAAATAGTCACGTCCACGGGGTGAGAAAATTGGTCCTGGCTGTAAAACATACAACCACCCTTCAGAGTTTGAGATGTCGAAGTTAAATAATCCAGTCCGTAGGGTAAGAATATTTTAGCTGGGAGGATGTTGCATACCTGGCCTGTCGAGTTTTAGACTCTGAGGTTAAATAATCCAGTCCGCAGGGTAAGAAAATTGGTCCTTGGAGTATCTTGCATATCTGGCCTGTCGAGTTTTCATTGTTCCTGGGAGGACGTTGCATATTCGGCTTGTCGAGTTTTAAACTCTGAGTTTAAACAATCCAGTCCGTGGGGTGAGAAAATTGGTCCTGGCCGTAAAACAACTATCCTACCTTTAGAGTGTAACATGTAGACATTAAATAATCAAGTCAGCGTGGTAAGAAAGTTGGTCCCAGGTGGATGTCGCATATACGGCCTGTCGAGTTTTAGACTCTGAGGTTAAACAATCTAGTCTGCGGGGTTAGAAATTTGGTCCTGGTCAGAAGACATACATCCATCCTTTAGAGTTTGAGATGCCGACGTTAAATAATCCTGTCCACATGGTGAGAAAATTGGTCCTGGGCAGATGTAACATATCCAGTCTTTCAAGTTTTATACTCTGAGGCTAAATGATCCAGTCCGGTGGTGAGAAAATTGGTCCTGGGTGGATGTCGTATATACGGCCTGTTGAGTTTTAGACTTAGAGGTAAACAATCCAATCTGCGGGGTGAGAAAATTTGTCCGAGCGGATTTCGCATAACCGGTCTGTCGAGTTTTAGACTCTGAATTTAAAAAATTTATTCTGCATGGTGAGAAAATTGGTCCTTGGCGGATGTCATGTATCCGGCCTGTCGAGTTTTCGACTCTGAGGTTAAATAATTCAGTCCATGGGGTGAGAAAATTAGTCCTGTGAGGTTGTTGCATGTCCGGCCTGTTGAGGTTTAGACACTGAGTTTAAACAATCCAGTCCGTGGAGTTAGAAGATTGATCCTGGCCGAAAGACATACATCCTTTTGAGTTTAAGATGCAGACATTAAATAATCCAGTCCGCAGGGTGAGAAAATTAGTCCTGGGCGGATGTCACATTTACATCATGTCGAGTTTTAGACTCTGAGGTTAAACAATCCAGTACGGGGGGTGTGTGATAAGATTGGTCCTGTGTGGATGTCATATATACAGCCTGTCGAGTTATAGACTCTGAGGTTAAATAATCCAGTCCGTGGGGTGAGAAAATTGGTCCTGGCCAAAAGACATACATCCAGCTTTTATAATATACGCGGGGTAATTAAATCAGTCCTTTGTGGCAGTCACACCTCCGGCCTGTAGAGTTTAAAATGCAGGGGGAAAAAATACAGTACATGGGGCAACAAAGTTCGTCCTGCACAGATGTCACAGATCCGCCCTGTAGAGTTTGAGGCATTGCGGCCAAAAAATATACCAAGGTGAGCGTGATTTTTTTTACAAATGAAAACAAATCATAAAAGTTACGTTTAAATCATGCTGTAATACATAAAATTCTTCTCTATACACAAATAAGAATATTACGGACTTCATATCAAAACAGACACAAGTAAACCTTAAATGTAATCAATCTGATTCCGCAGAGAGGAATAAAAATAGGCCTAGCAGATATAATAAATCAATATGGCTAAAGTTACCTACCAAGATTATTGGTACATATTTAGCAGTTTATGAGACAAGGTACATAGAGGGATATCGAATTAGCCCCATTAACTTTACGGCATAAAAACCCCCAAATAGGCTAATTTTAGGATTTTAACACATAGTGATTATCGGGCTGTCTTATTCTAGCCCTTTTTTTGTGGCTGAAAAATGTCTGTTTCGGTCAATAACACGGATCTGGGATAAGTAACCAATCCTATTTATTATCACGGCTCTGAAGGCCTGCGTATCGGGATTATGCTCGCGGTGCCTGAGACACCCAAACATAATCCCCGATATGTGCTGACAGACCAGTAGTTGTGTCACACGGGATGGAATGGGGATCCCGGCGCTTGGGATGACGGCAGTCATAATACCGACAGCAGCATCCTGGCACTCAGGATCTTTACACCTAGTAGGTAAGTATTCTATCCCTAATCCCCAAACACCCTAAGCCTCTTTTTCCGCACCCTAATTCTACTAAACCTCTCCCCAAAACCCCACCCCCTGCAGTCTAACCATAAGCCTCCTCGGTGTAGTCTAACAACCCCCCACCCCTCAAGGCTTAACCCTATCCCCCTCCCTGCAGCCTAAACCTAACTCTCCCCCACCCACAGTTTGACTCAGCCCCAGCAAACCCTTGTTCAGGATCCCAGTGGTCGGGGACTCGGGATACTGGCGCCAGGATTGTGATCCATGTCAGGATACCGGCGTCAGCACTCCGAGTAGTGGTGGGATTTCGACTGCTGGGATCCAGTTTCACACTAAATAGAATATTCTGATATATAGTATAAAAAAATCATATGTGACTTACAGTTACATACGCGTTGCAGTATCTCAGAGCAGCAAACATTCAACTGTGTATGCATGAAGCTGCAGCTATCACAAACTCTAAGCGCAAGAGAAAAGGCTCCCCTTCAATATTATTTGATCTCACCCGAACCTCTGTATAAGGACACAAAATATAACAAAAATTATCATAGAGAATATAATGTAGTCATTTATTACAGTATATGGGCTTTATTGTAAACACAGATATACTGTTGGCTGGGTTGGGTATGACATGCCAGTGGTTGGGATGCCGGCGGTCAAAGACAGACTGCGGCCTCCTCACAGTGAGAATCCTGCCCTAATACTCCAAAGGTGTTGGCTAGGGCTAACCCTCCAGGGTTTTCAGCTACGGCTAGCCCTCCGGGTGTGTTGGCTATGGCTAACACCCCCCCTAGTGTCTAACCCCCACCCGATACTCACCTTGGGAATGTCGGTGTCCCGTCGCCGGTGTCCCCCCGGAGTGTTGGCATCCCAACTGCTGGGGTGCCAAATGCAAACCCTGTGGGCCACCCAGCTTCTCTAATGATGAGAGGAGACCCAGAACAGTGTGTGCACCCCTATACATAGCCTGTGCCAGCACTGGGGCGGGATGCTCCTTGCTGTAGGGCAGCACAAGTATAGATGCTGCTCTTACAGTAGATCAGTAAGTGCAAATTGAGAGGGAGAGGGGGCAGCATGGGAAATACAGTAGTTGCAACAAGGGCCGCTGTAAGTTTCCTGCTCCCTTCCGCAGGCCATGGGCATATCAGGCAACTCCCCAGAAAGTCAGCCCTGGGAGGCTAAGGGTGCAGTGGATGGGATGATGGTGACAGGCTAGGGAGAAGTGGTAGCAGTGCAGTCCAGCATGTGGTATCACCCACCTCCGACCCACACAAGAAACAACTCACTTACTTTAATCGCAAGGGCTCCTGGCAGAACTCGGCCTCCTACACTGCACCGTCGCCCCATTTACTCCTGACAGCTTCCTGCCCTATTTATAAGACTGATACATGAGAAACATAATTTCATTATTGCCCCATAAATGTCTGCTGAGGCCTGTGAGCGGTGTATAGTGAGTGTTAACTAGCGATAGCGATATAAGGGGGATATGTATTAAGCAGTGATAAAAGTGGAGAAGTGAGCAAGTGGAGAAGTTGCCCATGGCAACCAATCAGCATTGATGTAACATTTATAATTTGCATACTATAAAAGTATAGAGAGCGGCTGATTGGTTGCCATAGGCAACTTCTCCACTGGCTCACTTCTCCACTTTTATCACTGCTTAGTACATGTCCCCCTAAGTCTCATCTTTCAAACTATGTGCAGTGCTTTGCAAAGGTATTCAGCCCATCAACAAATGACCTCATTTACTGAATAACAATTTTTACCCTGAAATTTTCCTCCATGTTAATTTATTATAAAGAACTGAAACGCAAAAAAGTCACATTGTTTTATTATACAAAAAATAAAATCTGAACGGTAACAGAATATGGGTACCTGGAAGCCGTGTCACTCCAAACAGGCGCATTTGCATTTTTTTCGTCTGCCATCTCAGGCACAACTCATGCCATTATGCCCTTGCTGTACTTTGGTTGCATCTAGACACCTGCTCTAACCCCCGGATGGCATGGGGATCCCGACGCTTGGGATGACACCAACAGCGGCATCCCGACGCTCAGGATCTTGACTCCCGACGCTCAGGATCTTGACACCTAGTAGGTAAGTATTCTATCCCTAATCCTCAAACCCCCTAACACTCCTCTTCTGCACCCTGACTCTAATCCCTACCCTTCGGCAGCCTAACCCTAAACCTCCCCGGTAGTGCCTAACCCCCACCCCGGGGCCTAACCCTCTCCCTGCAGTCTAAACCTAACACCCCCTTCCACCTTCAGCTTACCTCAGCCCCGGCAAACCCTAATTCGGGATCCCAGTGGTCGCGATGCCGGCACCAGGAATGTTATCCATGTTGGAATGCCAGCGCCAGCATTCCGAGTAGTAGCGGGATTCCGGCGTCTGTATTTTGACTGCTAGGATCCCATTTCACACTTAACAAAATCTACTGATATACAATATAAAGACTCTAATATGAAGAGTGCTAAAAATAATGTCAAATTCATGTATCCTCTTATATGCTGCTATGCCTACAACGTATCCTATACATGCAACTTATATTACAGACTCATACTTGCACAATAAAATGTATCCAGTGACTTACAGTTACATACACATTGCAGTGTCTCAGAGCAGTAACCATTCACCTGTGTATACAAGAAGCTGCAACTGTCACATGTACCTACCGCAAACTCTATGCGCGAGAGAATTAAGTGTATGAGGTATGACCGCTCCCTGCTCCGCGTATGACGTATGAATGCTCATGGCCCGTGTATGACGTAATAATGCCCCTATGATGCACGCCCTGGGGAGGCAGACGCCGCTCATACCCCGCGGGTCCTCTAATGCTGAGCGTCGGTGTCCTGTACATGCTGCTGCTGTCCCGGGGCTTCCAGTCACTGACCCGCTCGGCTCCTCCTCTCAGCTCGTCCTTTCTCCTCGCCCGACCCGCTCCTACTCACCCGTCATCGAGGCCTCCTCGCCCATTGCGCTCCTAGCCCCCGGCCCCGCCACCATTCTGTCTCGAGTCCTCCTCTCAGCTCCTCCGTCCTCCTCCACCAGTCCCCGCTCCTCTCCTCACACGTCCCCTCATCATCACCCGTCCCCAATCATCTCATCTCCTGTCCCCGCTCCTCGCCTCACCATTCCGTCTCCTTTCCTCAGCTAGTCCATCCTCCTCACCTGCCCGCCGTCTATTCCTCTTCTCAGTTCCTACGTCCTTCTCATCCTCACCCATTCCCACACCCCTCAAGACATATTCCCCTCCACCCCCCACACCCCCCATCTTCACCCTACTCATCTCCTTTCCGCCGCTTCTCTTCTCACCCATTCCATTCCCACTCATGTCAACATTTCGTCTCCCGTCCTCCTCACCTGCATCCTCTTTCACTGTGACGTCATCCTTCTGTGACGCCATCCCTCTGTCACTGTAACGTCATTCCTCTGTCCCCGCGTACTTACTGCTCACTCTCGATTGGTGGACAATTTTAGTCAGTCAACCAATCAGCAACATGTGCTGCCGTCTCAATCCATAGTGACCGAGCCCGCTGTGCTGTGTGACTGAAGTCAGGGTTGAGGCTAATGTCAGGCCCTGTGCAGACATATTACAGCATAGAGATGGTGATCAGAGCATTTACTCTTGACAGCTTCCTGCCTTTATATATAAGACTCATCTTCTCCTCTCCTCCGTCCCCATCACCTGCCTCCTCCTCTTGGCTGCTCGATTCTCCTCACCTGCATCCTGCTCCTCCTCTCGGCTCCTCCGTTCTGCTCAGCTGCCTGCCCTCCTCCTCCTCCTCCTGCCATTGCCACCTCTGTCACTGTGACGTCATCAGTCTTATAAATAAGCAGGAAGCTGTCAGGAGTAAATGCTCTGACCACCCTCTCCATGTGCACCAATCCAGAAGGAGCAGTAAATCTGCGGGAACAGAGGGGTTACGTCACAGTGACAGAGGCAGGATTACGTCACAGAAGGATAACGTGATCAGGTCTGCATTAGGCCCATTAACAGGTTTGAGTTGTACCTGTTTTAGAAGACCATTCCCTTTTCCTAAAACAGTATATAGGGAAGTAGTAATCTGATATCGTCAGGTTCATTATGTGCCTGTATTAGTGGAACTTTCCTTTTCCCAATTTAAAACATAACCTTTCATTTATTTTGTTAATAAAAAGATTGTGATTCAACCATATAAATTAGGTGAAATATAGTAAAAATAGATAGAAGTGTGTAAAGATACAAATAAAGTGCAATTTTATATATTAAAAAAAAAACACTTGCTGTCCCATGTCCATGTATACAATTTCTTTAATTTCACGTATTTGTCTCTGAATTGCTGTTAAAGACGAGAGAATTTGTGTTGGTTTATGTCAGAGGTTGTTCCTTCCTCAGTATTTTCATTACATTGGTAACGGAATTTATCAGAACGGTTACTGTTGCAAATAGTTTGTATAATAATGGATACTGTTACATACAGTACATTGTTACGGGTGTAGTATGGTATGCCGGCGGGCGGGCTCCCAGCGACCAGCATACCGGGAGCCTGACCACCGGCATACCGACAGCGTGGCGAGCGCAAATGAGCCCCTTGCGGGCTTGCTGCGCTCGCCACGCTGCGGGCACGGTACGCTATTTATTCTCCCACCAAGGGGGTCGTGGACCCCCACGAGGGAGAATATGTGTCGGTATGCCGGGTGTCGGGATTCCGACGCCGGTATACTGTGTGCCGGGATCCCGACATTCGGCAACCAGTAGACCACCCCATTGTTACAGGTTTAGCAATCTGGAATTGAAACGTGTTGTTCATTTCCTTAAATGTCCTTTCAACTTGTAACAATCTATAAACATGTGCGCACACAAGGGGGAAAACATTTCTTCTTTATTATTTCTTTCCTTAAGTTACACTCCTGGGGTATATTTACTAATATTTTGATTTCATTCGAATCCATTCGGTTTCAGTAATTTCCTCTAAGTGTGATTTCGGTAATTTACTAACCCAGATATGCGGCCGCGTTTTAAGCATTCGTATTTTTTCCCCCCGCCTCGAACACAAATACGAATGAATACACCATCGGTCAATTTTGTCAGTAATTGTATAGAATACAGTAATTTACTACTGATTCGTATTTGTGTTTTCGGCCGTAAATACCTTCATCTCTGCCGCAAATCTGCTTGATTCGTACTAAAGTTCGATTTTCAAATAGAACTGCTTTTGGCAGGCGTGTTTGCATACGAACACTATTTTTTTTAAAGTATGTAAGTGTTAAGTGTTTGTCTGTAAGTGTATGTTTTGTAACCTCGCTGTATTTATAACCCAACAATACACTTTGTTGTGTCCTTGTTTACTTTTATGTCCTTTTACATTGTATGTCCTGTCATTGCACACAGTGGATGTACCAAATATTTATGCTGTAATGGTTTGTGTTTTACATTTTAAAAACATGCATTACTATATTCCCCTGGTACTGTTACCATTTGTCTTTGGATTAGTGGTTGATTAACTACTGCTGTAAATCACAAATGCACTGGTGTATGTTATGTGAATTCTGCTTGCTTCTATGGCTTGTATATGATAACATTTTCCAATTATATGTGTAATGTATTTCTCAAAAGTAAAAACAAGAATATGATGTAGTACAGTACCTTGATTTTACTGGCACATTAGGCGAGATGAACGAACATTTTATAACTGTAAACTTGTGTTCATAACTGATTTTGGAATACACACCAACGCTGCGTAAATCAAGTCAACAAATAACATTCCACCCACATGCTTACGCACAACTATTTATGCGGTCTGCCACTTGAGGGGGCTGGGCCTTTTTCTCTGGTGTGTTGGCGACTTCTGCTTGAGCGTCTTGGAGGGGTTGTTACTGGTGTCACCAAGGGGGTTGTGGTGCCGGAACTCGAGCCTGTCTGTTGTTCTGGATGCATTAGATGCTGTGTAAGCGTCGTCATAGTACCATGTAAGTCTCGAGTTGCCGCCGTGTGATTCTCCATGACTCTCAGCATTGTGTCTTGTGTGATTTGGTTGGCTTGTATTATTTGCAAGTATGTTTGATGTAGTCGTATATTGTCGTCCATTACTCTTTGAAATGTATCTAGCATGCGGGTATTGTCTGCCCGCATTAGTTCGACTGTATTGGTCAATCTAGTGAGCTCCGTATGTTGGCGACTGTTGCTTCTGCATGTGATGGGCTAGACTCGTTAATGCTTGGGTCTGTTTTGTCAGACTTTCTGTGGTGTGGGCTTGTTGTGTGGCCCAGGTGGACCAAAATGCCCAGTCTGTTGACTGGGTGTAGTACTGCTGACCGGCGGTCAGGAGACCGCCGGTCAGCTTACCGACGCCGGGATCCCGGCGGGGAGGGGCGAGTGCAGCAAGCCCCTTGCGGGCTCGCTGCGCTCGCCACGCTGCGGGCTCGGTGGCGACCTGCGGTCGCCATGGGTTCTATTCCCACTCTATGGGTGTCGTGGACACCCACGAGTGGAAATAGTCCCCGTCGGTCGGCATGCCGACCATCGGGATACTGACCCGTCGGGCTGGTGGAGGAGGTCATGTGACTGTCGGTCAGCTGACCGGCGGTCACATGAATACCACCCTGTTGACTGAGGCATGGCTATGCTTGGGCTTATGTGATGCTCAGGTGTTTGTGGTTGTGTTTGGGTTGGTAAATCTGTGGGTGTGGCGTATGATGGTGGTATTGTTGTAAGCTGAAGGGTAAATGTGTCCTCAGTTTGTTGCTGTTGTGTGTCACTTTCAGGTTGATTGGTGTCCTCTGAAAAGATAAAGCAGTTATGTTTTGTTATATATTGTGAAGGACATTGTATTTTTTAAGGACAATTTAATTTTTTTAGTTTAACAATAGCTTTACAAAAAGCACATTTGTGACTGACATTTCTGTCCATACGTTTTTTTGTAGATAAATTCACGTTTTTGAACTAAACTATAATTGTACTCAGTAGCGCAATGTTAGCGTGTTTGAATTTGGAGGTCAACTTAGCATTTTTGGAGTTCTGCTTCCATATTTCTGTAAATGTTGGTTATGCTAATATATACATTGTGCACATATTGTGACGATGCAATGTCATTATGTATTTATATGTGCTTTTATGATGAGGATAACTTGCCAAGTGCAGTTTTACATCTATATTTCTCAACATTTGCACAACTTTGCTGCTTTTTAAGTGAATACCTTAAATTTAAAATGATGGATTGCACACAGCAACTCACCTGGCAAATGTGGTGATTGTGGCGACAAGCGTGGAGGACTGTCCAGCAGTTGTTGTGGGGGCACGGGTGAAACCAGCAATACGCGGCGTTGGGGTGATGGCTGGAGTGGTGAAGCAAGTACCTGGAATCTGATTGGTTGCTATGGGCAACATACCATCTTAAATAGAACTCCCATCTTAGTAAATTTCCCCCATTGAGTGTGAAACACAACAAGGGGTTATGAATTTACCTCCATCTGCATCATCCTCTGCTTCAGACAAAGTGCTAGCATGTCCAGAAGATGTGTGTGTTATTTTGGACACTGCAAACATAAAGGATTTAAAATGTCAATCTTATCCTGTTTTAGTTTTATTTAAATTTTTGACAATATACACCTCCATTTCTATTAGTTTAAATATTGAGCATGGGCAAAGGAATTGTCCCTAAAAATACCATTAGAAAAATGAAAAACACAAAAAGCAGCATGTCTGAACTCTATTCCAGCATGCAAATGAAAATGTCTTGCCAAACTCATCCTACAAACATTTCTTGGTCCAATATTTGCCACTCACATAATACAAAACATACGTTACAATATATAATGGACACATACCTCCCAACTTTCTTCTTCGGGGAAGCGGGACACTCGTGCGGCGAAGCCGCGCGCTCCTGAAAAGTGGGCGTGGCCTACGAAAAGGGGGCGGGGTTTCGCGGGAGGACCCGCAATCGCGAGTCACGCCCCCTTTTCGTCACTGAGGGGGCATGCCCAGCGCTCTGTGAGCCGCTGGCATGCCTCCTCTCCCTCTGTCTGCACTGAATAGACGCTGTGCGCATGCGCACAGCGTCTATTCACCACTGCTCTGCTAAGCAGGGCAGCGGGTGACAGAGACTCCCAACTGCCCCCCCCCCCACCGCGGTACACTGCGGCCCGCGGGTGGGACAGCGGGACAGTCCCCAAAAAACGGGACTGTCCCACGAAAATCGGGACAGTTGGGAGGTATGTGGACACCTTTAGGACTGAAATATGTTTTGAACTACATATCTTAGTCTGTGTTTTTTTAAAATGTTGCACAAATATATGCATTATCCGAAAATACATTATGCTAAACATATGAAGGCCAAAGAAAAGTGAACACAATAGAAGTGAATAATAACTACAAAGATGCCCAAAGTCCATTTTGCACACATACATCAGCATATGTGGCCTTACCAGGCCAAAAAAATAGCCACATACCAAAAAAAAAAAAAAAACGGGAAAAACAAACACATCATATTAAACCACCGGTGGGCCCATCATGCCCCAGACCGAAACTGACTAAGGATAAGGGCAAAGGAGCAAGTTTAAACATAACCTGTATTTAAATAGATTATGAATGAAACATTTAGGACAACAGAGCATACACAATTTAAGATATAATAATAGACAATCCAACACATATTGTTTGTTTCCCAAAATAAGAACACAAAAAAAACCCACTAACCTGACACCCTGGGCCGATCAGAGTCCCGCACATATGTGGCCCGCACTACCTCCGGGGGAATCAGCCTCTGCAGCGGCTCCTCATATTCCAAATAGGTGGCTACAAATGGGCGGCCACCTCCTGTTTGGCATGCAGACTTGGCCTCCTTCGCCATTTTGGCTTTCACACGCCACTTAATATCATAATACTGCTTTTTGCAGGTCTCCTCTGTTCGCCGCACAATCCCCTCACTAGTCACAGCGTCTACCACCTTCTGCCACATTAAAGCTTTTTTCCTTGCTGACACCTTACCACAGGCATTCCCAACCACGGTCCTCAAGGCACACCAACAGTGCAGGTTTTAGTGATATCCAGGCTGCAGCACAGATGATTCAATCAAAATAACTAAGGTACTAATTAAGTCACCTGTGCTCAAGCCTGGATATCACTAAAACCTGCACTGTTGGTGTGCCTTGAGGACCTTGGTTGGGAATGCCTGCCTTACCAGCATCCTGACCAAACAACTGACGATGATATTTCATTATCACCCTCACCAGGGCAACATTCTCTGCATAGGTACATTTAACATTATGGCCAGACTTGGTCCTAACACATGGCTGTGGAGCCACATCACTTTCACTAGAGGACTCAGGCACTTCCTCTGCCACCTCCTCCGCCTCACTTCCGTCACTAACCTCCCCAACCTCACTAACCTCCTGCACCTCCCCAACCTCACTCACCTCAGACTCAGACATGCTGAGAACAAACACGGAACAGATAATAAAAAAACCACAAAACAAAAACCTCCTCTACCTCTACACAGCACACACACACAAAAACCGACAAGAGACTATAAAAAAATATACAAGGACAGTAAATAAGACACACTAATAAGTAACAATACAATCACAAAGACAAGACAACTTTCAAAGCACAACACTCAGAAATCTAACTCCAAAAACCAAAACAACTCACCAAGCTCCTCTCAACACTACCTCTCTCCTCTCCACTGACTAAACCCACGAGGTTCGGACGTTTGGGGGGCGTATTTATATGACTACGATCAGCCACTCCCACGTATTCCTCACAACCAATCACGCATCACCTACAGAATCTACACCATTCCTACAATTATGGCCGAAAAATAAACAACTCTGCTGCATCGTAAAAAAAATACGAAACATGCGTCACAAAACACATCTTTGGCCGAAATACAACACAATCGGCCGAAAAAACATAAAAAAAATACGAACCTTATCGACATCGGAAAATGCGAAATACCAAAAATCGACAGCTTAGTAAATTACTGAAGATGTTTTCAAAAAGTTGCAGGAAAATACGACCGATAAAATTCGAAATCAAACTCCCTACAAATCGACACCAACACGAATATTAGTAAATATACCCCCTGGTCTGTCATTCAGTCAGAGTAGTTATTTCAACTCATCCCCTGTTGTTCAGTAAAGGGCTACAATTATCCCAAGAACTGTTAATAGGTGTGCTGCTTCATAAATTTGTTCCCAAATAAGAGCAATCTCCGTCTTATATACTGTAATGTCTCTATGTTGGAATTATAAAATAGTTGAGAACCTGCGCAAATTGATTCAAAGGTGCAGCTAAAAACTGTGGGGGTAATTCCAAGTTGATCGCAGCAGGAAATTTTTTAGCAGTTGGGCAAAACCATGTACACTGCAGGGGAGGCAGATATAACATGTGCAGAGAGAGTTAGATTTGGGTGTGGTGAGTTCACTCTGCAATCTAAATTGCAGTGTAAAAATAAAGCAGCCAGTATTTACCCTGCACAGAAACAAAATAACCCACCCAAATCTAACTCTCTCTGCAAATGTTATATCTGTCCCCCCTGCAGTGCACACATGGGCCCTCATTCCGAGTTGATCGCTCGCAAGGCGATTTTAGCAGAGTTACACACGCTAAGCCGCCGCCTACTGGGAGTGAATCTTAGCTTCTTAAAATTGCGACCGATGTATTCGCAATATTGCGATTACAAACTACTTAGCAGTTTCAGAGTAGCTTCAGACTTACTCGGCATCTGCGATCAGTTCAGTGCTTGTCGTTCCTGGTTTGACGTCACAAACACACCCAGCGTTCGCTCAGACACTCCCCCGTTTCTCCGGCCACTCCTGCGTTTTTTCCGGAAACGGTAGCGTTTTTATCCACACGCCCATAAAACGCCGTGTTTCCGCCCAGTAACACCCATTTCCTGTCAATCACACTACGATCGCCGGAGCGAAGAAAAAGCCGTGAGTAAAAATACTATCTTCATTGTTAAATTACTTGGCGCAGTCGCAGTGCGAATATTGCGCATGCGTACTAAGCGGAATTTCACTGCGATGCGATGAAAATTACCGAGCGAACGACTCGGAATGAGGGCCATGGTTTTGCCAAACTGCTAAAGATTTTCCTGCTGCGATCAACTTGGAATTACCCCCTGTATCTCTAAGTGTACACCCCTTTACACTTGCATTGGACAATTAGAAAAAGGAAAGGGAGATACAGACTTAAAGCGCTCCAATAAAGACCCAAAATTACAGACAAGCACCCAGTGGGTAATTAAAAGGATAATACCGTTAATTATGGGTATATCACATATTCTGATATTCTTTGAGGTATTTTATTCTTTGAGGTGTTGCATTTATTTTATTACTGAGCAGGTCTTCTACGCATCAAAGAACAAAATGGGACTGCTGTTTTTTGTTTCCTTTTCAATACCCGTCTTTTGTGTACACTGGGTATTGTCTGGATATACATACTGTAGATGTCCTTAATGCTGTGGTTATTCGTTATGTTGGTATTGCACAGATATGTTATTGCTCGGCAGGTCTCAATCTTCTGCACATCACATGTACTAGAGCCACTGCTATACACATAAGGATGTTGATAATAGACTACAGTATAATTACATTCTGTGACAAGAATTTATTTGTTAATGTATTTCAGTGATTGTGTTTATTTCATTTTTATGCAGATCACCTGCATATTGTACATGGACCACGACTGTCGCCATTGATTTAAATTCCGACACTTGTACCTTATACCTTATAAATACCGTGTGCTATTTAGGCCAACAGACGTCCTTATCTCATCAGATCTTGGTCCTGCACCATTTACTTTACAAGTATCAGTGCTGCTCCTTCTGTACTTATAACTCTGATGCCTGTTATTAATGTTTGTAGTGAATAAACCGCTAGCCTGCTCCCGGAACACACTCCCACATCTCTCAGAGGGACAGTGAAAACCCGGGCGAACTAGCAAGGTTTGCAGATAGCGGGAGGCTAAATTAAAAAATGGGAGCCTCCCGCAGCACGGGAGGGTAGGCAAGCAAGCCTGCTCCTGTCCCCGCTCCTCGCCTCACCATTCCGTCTCCTTCACTGAGCTAGCCCGTCCTCCTCACCTGCCCACCGTTTCTTCCTCCTCTCAGCTCCTCCGTCCTCCTCATCCTCACCCATACCCACACTCCTCAAAACATGTCACCACCACCCTCAAAACATGTCCTAACTAGAGATGAGCGCCTGAAATTTTTCGGGTTTTGTGTTTTGGTTTTGGGTTCGGTTCCGCGGCCGTGTTTTGGGTTCGAACGCGTTTTGGCAAAACCTCACCGAATTTTTTTTGTCGGATTCGGGTGTGTTTTGGATTCGGGTGTTTTTTTCAAAAAACACTAAAAAACAGCTTAAATCATAGAATTTGGGGGTCATTTTGATCCCAAAGTATTATTAACCTCAAAAACCATAATTTACACTCATTTTCAGTCTATTCTGAATACCTCACACCTCACAATATTATTTTTAGTCCTAAAATTTGCACCGAGGTCGCTGTGTGAGTAAGATAAGCGACCCTAGTGGCCGACACAAACACCGGGCCCATCTAGGAGTGGCACTGCAGTGTCACGCAGGATGTCCCTTCCAAAAAACCCTCCCCAAACAGCACATGACGCAAAGAAAAAAAGAGGCGCAATGAGGTAGCTGTGTGAGTAAGATTAGCGACCCTAGTGGCCGACACAAACACCGGGCCCATCTAGGAGTGGCACTGCAGTGTCACGCAGGATGGCCCTTCCAAAGAACCCTCCCCAAACAGCACATGACGCAAAGAAAAAAAGAGGCGCAATGAGGTAGCTGTGTGAGTAAGATTAGCGACCCTAGTGGCCGACACAAACACCGGGCCCATCTAGGAGTGGCACTGCAGTGTCACGCAGGATGTCCCTTCCAAAAAACCCTCCCCAAACAGCACATGACGCAAAGAAAAAAAGAGGCGCAATGAGGTAGCTGTGTGAGTAAGATTAGCGACCCTAGTGGCCGACACAAACACCGGGCCCATCTAGGAGTGGCACTGCAGTGTCACGCAGGATGTCCCTTCCAAAAAACCCTCCCCAAACAGCACATGACGCAAAGAAAAAAAGAGGCGCAATGAGGTAGCTGACTGTGTGAGTAAGATTAGCGACCCTAGTGGCCGACACAAACACCGGGCCCATTTAGGAGTGGCACTGCAGTGTCACGCAGGATGTCCCTTCCAAAAAACCCTCCCCAATCAGCACATGATGCAAAGAAAAAGGTTAGGTGGTATACAATTATGGACGGACTGCCTGCCGAGTGCAGACACAGAGGTAGCCACAGCCGTGAACTACCGTACTGTACTGTGTCTGCTGCTAATATAGACTGGTTGATAAAGAGATGTCGTAGTAGTATGTATGTATAAAGAAGAAAAAAAAAACACGGTTAGGTGGTATACAATTATGGACGGACTGCCTGCCGAGTGCAGACACAGAGGTAGCCACAGCCGTGAACTACCGTACTGTGTCTGCTGCGACTGGATGATAAATGATATAAAAAATATATATATATCACTACTGCAGCCGGACAGGTATATATTATATATTATATAATGACGGACCTGCTGGACACTGTCTGTCAGCAGAATGAGTTTTATTTTTATAGAATAAAAAAAACAACAACACACAAGTGAAGTCACACGACGAGTGTTTAACTTTTTCAGGCAATCACAATATAAGTATACTACTAACTATACTGGTGGTCAGTGTGGTCAGGTCACTGGTCAGTCACACTGGCAGTGGCACTCCTGCAGCAAAAGTGTGCACTGTTTAATTTTAATATAATATTATGTACTCCTGGCTCCTGCTATAACCTATAACTGGCACTGCAGTGCTCCCCAGTCTCCCCCACAATTATAAGCTGTGTGAGCTGAGCAGTCAGACAGATATATAATATATATAGATGATGCAGCACACTGGGCTGAGCCTGAGCAGTGCACACAGATATGGTATGTGACTGAGTCACTGTGTGTATCGCTTTTTTCAGGCAGAGAACGGATATATTAAATAAACTGCACTGTCTGGTGTTCACTCACTATATAATATTATGTACTCCTGGCTCCTGCTATAACCTATAACTGGCACTGCAGTGCTCCCCAGTCTCCCCCACAATTATAAGCTGTGTGAGCTGAGCAGTCAGACAGATATATAATATATATAGATGATGCAGCACACTGGGCTGAGCCTGAGCAGTGCACACAGATATGGTATGTGACTGAGTCACTGTGTGTATCGCTTTTTTCAGGCAGAGAACGGATATATTAAATAAACTGCACTGTCTGGTGGTCACTCACTAGTAAACTCTCTGCACTCTCTACACTTCTACAGTACTCCTCCTAGTCCTAAGCTCCAGTAAATCTCTCTCTTTTATAATCTAAATGGAGAGGACGCCAGCCACGTCCTCTCACTATCAATCTCAATGCACGTGTGAAAATGGCGGCGACGCGCGGCTCCTTATATAGAATCCGAGTCTCGCGAGAATCCGACAGCGTCATGATGACGTTCGGGCGCGCTCGGGTTAACCGAGCAAGGCGGGAGGATCCGAGTCTGCTCGAACCCGTGAAAAAAACCATGAAGTTCGGGCGGGTTCGGATTCAGAGAAACCGAACCCGCTCATCTCTAGTCCTAACCCCTCCATAACCCGACTCATCGCCTCTCTACCGCTTCTCTTCTCACCCATTCATCTCATCTCAACATTTCGTCTCACGTCCTCCTCATCTGCATCCTCTAAGCTTCTCCGCTCCCCTCACCTGCATCCTCCTCCTCCTTTTCTCTGCTCCGCCATTCTGCTCAGCTGCCTGCCCTCCTCCTCCTCCTCTTATACCCACTGCTGTCATTGCCACCTCTGTCACTGTGACGTCATCCTACTGTGACGTCATCCCTCTGTTACTGTGACGTCATCCCTGTCCCCGCACGCTTACTGCTCCCTCTGGATTGGTGGACAATCTTTGACAGACAACCAATTGTACTGCCATCTCAATCGGGTGTGAATCTAAGAGTCGACCAGATTTAGGATCACAGTGTCTAGGTCGACCACAAGCATTAGGTCAACATGTACAAGGTTGACATGAGAAAAGCTCAGGGCGTTTTCATCGTAGAGTGAACGGGAACCCCAATTAGTGCACCATGTCCCCTCGCATGGCTCGCTTCGCTCACCATACTTCGGGCAAGATGCCTCGCTTTGCTCACCATACTTCGGGCAAGATGCCTCGCTCCGCTACCGCAGTGCTCAGCACAGGTTACCTTGCCCAATCGTAGTCCACGTGGATCGTTAAGTATGAAAAAGTTAAAAAAAAATAGTTTAAAAAAAAAAACCTCACGTCGACCTTTTGTCATGTTGACCTAGAACAGGTTGACCTAGTGTCCATGTTGATCTAATGCATGTCAACCAATAGTGGTCAACCTAGACACCTTTGTCCTGTCCCTGAGACCCCTCTCTCCTGTCCCCTCTGTTCTGTCCTGGCCCTGTCACCTCTGTCCTGTCCCTGACACCCTTCTCTCCGGTCCCCTCTATGCTGTCATTGGCCCTGTCATCCCTGTCCCCTCTGTCCTGGTCCTGTCACCCATCTCTCCTGCCCCTCTATTCGGTCCTGGCCCTGTCACCTCTTTCCTGTGCCTGTCCCCTCTGTCTTAGTCTGTCCTGGCTCCACTGGACTTTTCATTTCATCTCAGTACTGGCCCTGACACCTCTGTCCTTGCACTTTTTTTTCCGAGGGTTGGGGGCACCAAACTCTAACTTGCCTCTGGACGACGGGGATGAACTTACGCCGCTGGCTATGCCTACAACGTATCTTCACATAAAATACATGGAAATTGTTATATTACAAACTCATATTTGCACAATAAAATGTATCCAGTGACTTACAACTTGCAGTATCTAAGAGCAGTAACCATTCACCTGTGTATACAAGAAGCTGCAACTATCACATGTACCTACCGCAAACTCTACACGCAAGAGAATTAAGTGCATGACGTATGACCGCTCCCTGCTCCGCATATGACGTAATAATGCTCATGGCCCGTGTATGACATAATAATGCACATGGCACGTATATGACGTAATAATGCCCATGGCACACATATGACGTAATAATGCCCATATGACGTAATAATGCCCCAATGACGCACACCCTGGGGATGCAGACGCCGCTTATACCCTGTGCTGTCACTTACAGTGGGGCAAAACAGTATTTGGACAGCCACCGATTGTACAAGTTGACCCACTTAAAAAGATGAGAGAGGTCTGTAATTTCCATCATAGGTACACTTCAACTGTGAGAGACAGAATCTAAAAAAAACCAAACAAACAGGAAATCACATTGTATGATTTTGAAACAATTTACTTGTATATTCTTGTGGAAAATAAATATTTGGACACCTACCAAGCAGCAAGATTTCTGGCTCTCACAGACCTGTTACTTCTTCTTTAAGAAGCTCTTCTATCCTCCACTCATTACCTGTATTAATGGCACCTGTTTGAACTGGTTATCTGTATAAAAGGCACCTGTCCACACCCTCAAACAGACTGCTACCTCTCCACCATGGCCAAGACCAGAGAGCTGTCTAAGGACACCAGAGACAAAATTGTAGAGCTGCACAAGGCTGGGATGAGCTACTCGACAATAGGCAAGCAGCTTGGTGAGAAAAGATCAACTGAAGGAGCAATTATTAAAAAATGGAAGAAATACAAAATCACTGACAATCTCCCTCGACCTGGGGCTCCATGCAAGATCTCATCTCGTGGGGTATCAATGATCTTGAGAATGGTGAGTAATCATCCCCGAACTACACAGGGGGACCTGGTCAATGACCTCAAGAGAGCTGGGACCACAGTCATAAAGCTTACCATTAGTAACATATTACGTCGTCCTGGATTGAAATCCTACAGTGCCCGAAAGGTCCCCCTGCTTAAGCCAGCACATGTCCAGGCCCATCTAAAGTTTGCCAGTGATCATCTGGATGATCCAGAGGAGGATTGGGAGAATGTAATGTGGTCAGATGAAAGCAAAATCAAACTTTTTGTTATAAACTCCACTCGCCGTTTTTGGAGGGAAAAGAATGATGAACGGCATCCCAAGAACACCATACCCACTGTGAAGCAATGGCTGCTTTTCTGCAAAGGGGACAGGACGACTGATCCGTATAAAGGAGAGGATGAATGGGGCCATGTATCATGAGATTTTGGGCAAAAACCTCCTCCCCTCAGTAAGAGCATTAAATTTGGAACGTGGCTGGGTCTTCCAGCATGACAATGACCCCAAACACACCACCCGGGCAACTAAGGAGTGGCTCCGTAAGAAGCATTTCAAGGTCCTGGAGTGGCCTAGCCAGTCTCCAGACCTCAACCCAATAGAAAATCTGTGGAGGGAGTTGAAAGTCCGTGTTGCCCGGCGACAGCCCCAAAACATGACAGATCTAGAGAAGATCTGCATGGAAGAGTGGGCCAAAATACCTGCTACATTGTGTGCAAACCTGGTCAAGAACTACATGAAACGTTTGACATCTGTAATTACCAACCGAGGTTATATTACAAAGTATTGAGTTAAACTTTTTGATTGTCCAAATATTTATTTTCTGCAAGAATATACAAATAAATTATTTAAAAATCATACAATGTGATTTCCTAGTTTTTTTTTCAGATTCTGTCTCTCACAGTTGAAGTGTACCTATGATGGAAATTACAGACCTCTCTCTTTTTAAGTGGGTCAACTTGCACAATCGGTGGCTGTCCAAATACTTTTTTGCCCCACTGTATGTCTAACCCATCCGGCGGCCGGGGCTTCTAATGCTGAGCTCTGGTGTCCCTTCTGTGCTGCTACTGTCCCAGTGTTTTCCGACACTAACTCGCTCCTCACCCATCCTGCTCCTCTCCTCACCATTTTGTCTCCTCATCTTAGCTCCTCCTCATTCATCCCCGCTGCATCTTCTCTCCTGTCCCCGCTCCTCTCCTAACCTATCCCTGCTCCTCTTCTGTCCCCAATCATCACCTCTCCTGTCCCCACTTCTCTCCTCACATTGTCCCCTCCTATCTGTCCCTGCCCCTCTTCTCACCCGTCCCCTCTCATCTCAACATTTCGTCTCCTCCTCTCATCTCCTCCGCTCTCCTCACCTGCCTCATCCTCCTCTCAGCTCCTCTGCTCCCCTCACTTGCATCCGTCTCCTCCTCCGTCCCCCTCACCTCACCTGCACCCCCCTCCTCTCGGCTCCTCTGCTCCACTCCCCTCACCTGCATTTGCCTCCTCCTGGCAGTCATAATACCAACAGCGGCATCACAACGCTCAGGATATTGACACCTAATACTCAAACCCCCTAACCCTCCTCTTCCGCACCCTGACTCTAGCCCCCACCCCCCTGCAGCCTAACCCTAAGCCTCCCCAGTGAAGCCTAACCCCCCTATCCCCACCCCAACCCTGGAGCCTAACCCTCTCCCCGCAGTCTAAACCTAACACCCCCGCCTCCGCACACAGCTTACCCCAGCCCTGGCAAACTCTCGTTTGGGATCCCAGTGGTCGGGGTGATGACACAGGGATTGTGATCCGTGTTGGAATGCCGGCACCAGCATTCCGATTAGCAGTGGGATTCCGGCATCACTATTTCGGCTGCTGGGATCCAGTTTCACACTTAACAGAATCTTCTGATATACAATATAAAGACTGTAATATGAAGAGTGCTAAAAATTAAAATTCATATGTATCCTCTAATATGCTGCTATGCCTACAACGTATCTTCACATAAAATACATGCAAATTGTTATATTACAGACTCATATTTGCACTATAAAAGACACGTCAAGACATATCCTTGCCCCCCCATCATCACCCGACTCATCTCCTTTCCTGTCCACCGATTCTCTTCTCAACTGTCCCCACTCATCTCAACATTTCGTCTCCTTTGTCTTCACCTGCCTCCTCCTCTTGGCTGCTCTGCTTCCCTCAGCTGCATCCTCCTCTTCCTCTCGGCTCCTTCATTCTGCCACCTCCCTCTGTCAATGTGTATTTTGACTGCAGGGATCCCGTTTCACACTTAACAGAATCTTCTGATATACAATATAAAGACTGTAATATGAAGAGTGCTAAAAAATAAAATAAATTTCATATGTATCCGCTTATATGCTGCTAGGCCTACAATGTAGCTACACATAAAATACATCCAAATTGTTATATTAGTGACTCTTATTTGCACAATAAAATGTATCCAGTGACGTACAGTTACATACAGATTGCAGTATCTCAGAGCAGTAACCATTCACCTGTGTATACAAGAAGCTGCAACTATCACATGTACCTACCGCAAACTCTATGCGCGAGAGAATTAAGGGGGTAATTCAGAGTTGATCATAGATGTGCTAAATTTAGCACATCTACAATCAGTTACTCTGACATGCGGGGGGAACGACCAGCACAGGGCTAGTCCACCCCGCATGTCAGGCCCTATCCCTCCCCCCCCTCCCCGCACAGGTACAAAAGCATCACAGCTGTGCAATGCTTTTGTACCTGATGAGTAGCTCCGTGCCAGCGCAGCTCCTGCATGCCTGCAGGGAGGTACTGGTCGCAGTGGCTGCATGTGATGTCACGCCCGTGGCCCGCCCCCCCAACGGTCCGGCCACACCTCCGTTACCCGGACCGCACCCCACCAACGATGTTCTAACGCCATTAGCACGCCCATTTCAATAAGGCAGAGGTGATTGCAGCCAGTGAGATGCTGATAGCATCTCACTGGGGTCCCGAGGTACGCACATGCACAGTGGCCGCTGCACGTGCGCCCTCCACACAGTAATGCAGACTGCGATTGCTGCCGTTGCAGTGATCCAGTCTGAATTACCCCCACAGTGTATGAGGTATGACTGCTCCCTGCTCTGCATATGACGTATGAGTGCTCATGGCCCGTATATGACATAATAATGCCCCTATGATGCAAGCCCTGTGGAGGCAGACGCCGCTCATACCCCGTGCTGTCACTTATGTATGACCCGTCTGACCGGCGGGGCCTCTAATGCTGAGCGTCAGTGTCCCGTTCGTGCTGCTGCTGTCCCAGTGTTTCCCGTCAGTGACCCGTTCCTCCTCTCTACTCGTCCTTTCTCCTCGATCGACCCGCGTTTACTCACCCCTCCCGCTCCTCGCCCCACCAGAACTGGGTGAGGAGCGGGACGGGTCAGCTCCTCTGTCCTCTTCTCCTGTCACCACTCCTCTCTTCACATGGTCCCCGCCCCCTCCTACCTGTCATTGCTCTTCTCCTTACACGTCCCCTCATCATCACCCGTCCCTAATCATCTGTTCCCCTGTGCCCGCTCCTCGCCTCACCACTCCATCTCCTTCCCTCAGCTAGTCCATCCTCCTCACCTGCCCACCATCTCTTCCTTTTCCTCACCCATCCCCACACCCCTCAAAACATGTCCCTGCCCCTTAAGACATGTCCTGACTCATTTCCTCTCCTGTCCACCGCTTCTCTTCTCACCCATCCCTACTCATCTCAACATTTTGTCTCCTCCGTCCTCCTCACCTGTGTCCTCCTCTCAGCTGCTCTGCTCCTTCCAGCTGCATCCTCCTCCTCCTCTCGGCTCCTCCGTTCTGTCAGCTGTCTGCCCTCCTCCTCCTCTTATACCAACTGCTGTCATTGCCACTTCTGTCACTGTGACATCATCCTTCTGTGACGTCATCCCTCTGTCACTGTGACGTCACCCCTCTGACCCCGCACGTTTACTGCTCCCTCTGTATTGGTGGAGAATCTTTGACCATCAACCAATCAGCAATACGTGCTGCCGTGGGATTCAGTGAAACCCAGACCGGACCTGTTTCCGGAATGCCGGACCGGATCAGCTCCCTGCAGCAACCTCTGCCACTGAGGAGCTGTGCAAGCATGTCCCTTCCTGGGGAGCGTGTCCGCGACGGTCTGTCAGCGGGGAGGGAGAGATCATTGCTGGCTCCCTGCACGAGGCTTCTACTGCACTGCCAGGAGGCTGTAAGCCCTGCACGATGCAGGGCTGACAGCCTCCTAGCTACGGGGCCGCATTGGCCCCTAAAGTTTCAGGAAAGTTTCCGGGAGGTGGGCTGGAGTGTGGGGCTGAATGCAGAATGTGGCCCCGCCACCAGTGGATCGTGAATGACACTCGCTATAATTCCCGACAAGCATAGGGCAGGCAGCCTGTCGGTACATGTCAGAGACAGCAGCTTAGAGGAGCTCTGTGATTCTGCAGCCATAAGAAACTGGAGACAGTGCTCCTCCAGTCCCCGGCCAGCACCCGCCCAGACAGAAGAGCACAGCAGAGACTGACACATGGCCATGAATTGAGTGGCCGCCCTCTCTCCTTCCTGTCACTTTCGTCCAGTGCCTCTTGTTTCCTCACCTCTCCACCCTCAATTCTTTCTTGCTCTGCTAGCTTCCCTCCCTCCTACTGCACCAAACATTCTGTGACACCCCCTCCCACAGCTTCCCCTCACAGCTCCAAACCCATCTCCCCATACACAGCACCCGTGACCTACCCTCTCCCCACAGGATGCCCTCTCCTGTTACTCTCCCCTCACCTTGGCATCCAGCGTGTTTTCATCAAACGCTGCCGCATTCTGACTTCAGTATAAGTTAAAAGCGGTTTGGCGGGAGATCCTCGTTCCTGCTGGCTGCTTCCACAATTGGAGCAACACTGAGAGAACGCTGTACAGTATAGGAGGAACTCACTGCTGCTACATGCAACAGGCAGCGATGCTTACATGCAAGTTCCACGAGGCTGAAGTTAGCTAACTTCTGCCTCGTACAAATTCCATCATCTGTACAGCAGCAGCAGCAGGGTGAGTCCCCGCTGCCATGTATGTGGGTATGTAACAGGTAAGTACTGTGGGAATGTGGTTGCAGGTGTAGCTGTCGGGGGACGTACCTGGATTCTTCACTGGAATCACTTCCGAAACCGGATCTCACTGCTGGAACCCTAGGCAGAGGAATAAGGAACCCCAACCCCAGAGGACCCAGTACAATAGTCACCACATGTTAGGACAGTGATATATGATTTATTATTCAGGAACAAAACTGATTACCACTGTATAATTAGATGGTTAAAAACAAAGGCACATCACAATGAGGAGAACAACATAAATAAGCAGTAGTTTTGCAACCATAAAATACAGATGTAATATAAATGTTGATGACAGTTCACAATAATAATCACTGGCAATTTCCTAACGCTTCCACATAGTGGTGGTATAACCTCAGCTATCACTGTAACCTGCTCTAACTTAACGCATGTACTCCATTTGTAGTTACTCTAAGTAACAAAATAGTCAAATTATGTGAACCCTTTACAATCCACAGTCTTTAAGGCAGGCAGTTCAGTGAAAGGTGAAGAATGGCATGAAATGTCTTAACACTGCTCAGGCCAAATGAGAGCATGCATAAGCTGCAGAGTAGCAAAGTACTGTGTACAGGGCAAGCAGCTGTGATTAGATAAGGCAAGCAAAGCTGGCAGATGAACAGCACTGGCTAATTCTAATATAAAATGAAAAAGGGTGTGTGCTCTCTCTACAATGGCACTGGTCTCTCTTACGGTCACCTAGGTATGTGGATAATACCCAGGTGTGAAAGTGTATGTTGAAACACACTGGTATGGTAAATAAAATAGAATTTAATACAATACTAACATGCAATGTCTAAAAACAAGCAATACACAAAAAAACAAGTGGACTGGGAACAGGCCATGGGGGGAATGTGATCCTACCGATGCAGGTGGAGGAGCCGCAGGTGTCAAATAAAGGCAGGGTACCCCGGGAAATACCCTGCTGGTGGCTCCTCTGATCGAATTCCCTTCCAGGCAATCAGGAAAACAGTCTGCCAAACATCCAGGGGGTGGGCAGCACCACAAGGTAGACATTGCATGTTAGTATTGTATTAAATTCCATTTTATTTACCATACCAGTGTGTTTCAACATACACTTTCACACCTGGGTATTATCCACATACCTAGGTGACCGTAAGAGAGACCAGCGCCATTGTAGAGAGAGCACACCCCCTTTTTCATTTTGCACTTTTGTACTAAGCCGTTAGGGAGCTCTGGCACTCTCCACACGGCCAGCTGTCTCAGTCCTATACAGCGCAGACTTGCTACCCCCGCCCTCCAGTTTGCACTAATTCTAATATAAGACAGTTAACACTATACTGTAGTTCCTCACTAGGGTCAATCAGCATTGAGTAAGAATAAGCAAGGCAGTATCCGGTTGATAGATAGACAGTGTCTAGTTAGACAGTCATTAGATAGACACCATATGTTAGACAAACATTAGGTCGACAGGGTCAAAATGTCGACAGGGTCAAAAGGTCAACATGGAAAGGGTAGACAGTACAAAAGGTCGACATGCTCAAAGGTCGACATGAAAATGGTTGACATAAAAAAGATAGACAAATGTTTTTTTTAAATGTAACATGTTTTGGGACTATTTCATACCTTCCCTATCCATGTCGGCATAGAGTTGGTTATAAACCTTGTGGCAAGCACAGCGAGCCACCGAGCCCGAAGCGTGGTGAGCAAAGCGAGCCCCGCGAAGGTATGCCTTTCTACAATTGGGGGTCCCAGATGACAAAACTATCTACACAAACCACAAAGATGCAAAAAAAGGTGTCTACCTTTTTTATGTCGACCATTTTCATGTCGACCTTTTGATCATGTCGACCTTTTGTACTGTCAACCTTTTGATACTGTCTACCTAATGTCTGTCTAACATATGGGGGTTTATTAACTAAAGTCCCAATTTTTGGCTAGTTTTTTTTTTTTATAAGTGTGAAGACGGGAATTTACTAAGTACAAATCTCGGCAGTGTTGGGGCTATTCGTAATGGTTTTCATGACAGAGGGCAGAAATACAAATGAATACACCATCGGTCAAACACGGCTGTTTGTTCATACAACACAGGAATTTACTATTAATTCGTATTTTGGTGTTTGTCAGTGAGTGGTCAATTGTGGTCATTTTTTTTTGCAAATCGTAAAAAAAATCAGGAAAAAAATAGACCTGCTTTTTCATGGCGTGTTGGATGGTCAATAACGGATCAGTGAGATCCGTGCATGCTTATCTGTGGGAAAGTGTCTTATTCCGTTAAAATGTAAAAAAAAAATTGCGTGGGGTCCCCCCTCTTATGCATAACCAGCCTCAGTCTCTTTGAGCCGGTCCTGGTTGTAAAAATACAGGGGAAAATTTGTGTAGGGTTCTCACATATTTAAACAACCAGCACCGGGCTCTGCATCCGGTCCTGGTTCAAAGCATATGGGGGACAAAAGACATAGGGGTCCCCCATATTTTTTAAACCAGCACCGGGCTCCACTAGCCAGAGAGATAATGCCACAGCTGGGGGACACTGTTAATTGGGGTCACTCTTGTGGGTGACCCCAATTAACTGCGTTTAACCGCAGACCACAAAGTTCCCATTATTGGTATTAATGGAGCTGCGCTAAGCTACATTGTAACCAGTGCGCTCCTCCTGATTGACATTTGTAAACCTTTCATCAATTAGTAGAATATACACAATGATGCTCTGCACGGATCTCACTGATCTGGCCGGGATTCATTGTGTTATGTCCGGCAGTGTTTTACTAATCACTCCCGTAAAACACTGCCCAACAATACGAATCACATCGACATCGTAAAAAATGAAAATAGAAAACTCGGCAGCTTAGTAAATTACCATAGATGGATTCAAAAAGTTGCAGTCAAATACATCTGATAAAATTTGAGATCAAACTCCCTAAAACTCGGCACAAACACGAATATTAGTAAATTAACCCCCTGGTGTCTATCTATTGATTGTCTAACTAGACAGTATCTATCTTTTACACTACACCCAAGCCACCAGGCAGCTTAGTAATGTAAGTAGAGAGTAGCATGCAGTTCAGTTACTTCCCTTGAGAAATGGGCATGCAATTTACTGTCATACATCATAGCACCATTCAATCCTTAGTAACTGGTAGGCAAATGAGTAAGGTCTGATAACAGCAAAAGAGTGTCAGATGTCACAGTAAACAGTAGTTCAAAGCACTTGTTCTGCACAGACATTGAAAAAGTAAGCTGGTAGACGGAAAAGGTCTCAGGGTGATACCATGAAGCCCCTGACTAAGGGCCTAATTCAGACCTGATCGCTCGCTAGCAGTTTTTTGCAGTGCTGCGATCAGATAGTCACCGCCAACAGGGAAGTGTATTTTTTCTGTGCAAGCATCACACAAAGTCACTGTGCGATGCTTTTGTACTTGTGTGGGGGGGTCGGGTCTGACATGTGGGGCGGACTAGCCCTGTGCTGGTGTGCCCCCGCATGTCTGTGTGACTGATCGTAGATGTGCTAAATTTTGCACATCTATGATCAGGTCTGAATTAGGCCCTTTGTCCTATGTAAGCATTGTGATATTAACATAGTGGCACCACACAAGTACAGAATGCTTGAGCTTGTTGTGCCTTTGCTTTACAGCCACAAATTCCACCATGCCTGAATGGTTGTGTGTGGTCTGGGATATAATGGGGATAGATGTTGGTGGTGGGGTTACATGATGGATGCAGTGTTCCCCAACTTTACTATAATACCTGCTTTGGAGCACTCTATGACAATAATGTATCAATGTTTTTGATGTGCAGTACTAGTGGAAGCTATAGTGTAGGGTATAGAGGGGTCAGTAGTGTAGGGTATAGAGGGGTCAGTAGTGTAGGGTATAGAGAAGTCAGTAGGGTATAGAAGGGTCAGTAGGGTATAGCGGTGTCAGTAGTGTAGGGTATAGAGGTGTCAGTAGGGTATAAAGTGGTCAGTAGTGTAGGGTATAGAGGGGTCAGTAGCATAGGGTATAGAGGGGTCAGTAGCATAAGGTATAGAAGGGTCAGTAGCGTAGGGTATAGAGGGGTCAGTAGGGTATAGAAGGGCCAGTAGTATAGGGTATAGAGGGGTCAGTAGTGTAGGGTATAGAAGGGTCAGTAGTGATAAAGCTAATTATTTATCTTATAACATTCACTATATATTGGTAAGAGACCCAGTACGCAATGGGCGTACGGGGTACCGTAAGGGTACGCACTTAGCGTAGCAGACGCTAGGCCGTGGTCGAGACGCACGAGCGGCACGTTCGCTCACGGCTTACGCTGGGTATCGAGCATGCCATAGGCGGTCCGAGTACCGTAATGCTACGCTACTAGCGTAGCGGATGCTGTGCCCACAAGAGGAACACAAGCGGCGCAGACGCTCACAGGATGACACACAATAAACCTTGTATGCAACACAATGAAGGGATATACTTATACTGTAATGATAAAAAGCTTCTTAACCTTGTTAATATAAAAGCTGCTTGAGCAATTGAGACGCTCCGAATACCCTTAGCTATGTAATGATACACACAATACCTTGTAAGGTTCCAAAACCTTTATCTAGATGATTTTAGTATGTAAAAGGGGAAAACAGTTACAGCTTATACACTACAGCACTAACATAAACACCTAAACAGAATAGCTGAAATTATACAATATACAACAGTTTCTTAATCCTAAACAATAACAGAGAGAGAGAGAGTATGGCAAATACAAACAGAGAACAAGTTGGTTACAGAGAAAAACTTACACACGTGGGAATGACTTCGCCGGCGCAACCTGGACCAGGGCTCTAGCCTTCAGTGTGAAAACCTTGCAGAGTCTTGTGTCACCAAGCCTATTGCAAGCTATATTTATTTACTAACTCAAGACATACTACAATAGATACTGTGTGCTCTCTTTCCATTGGTTAGGGGGTGGGACATGTACTGCACCTGGGATCATTGGTTAGTTCAAGAAGTGGGCGATGGCTAGGACATGTTAGTATTCTAAATTCCTCTTTGTCTGATTATATTGAGGAAAGCTATTGTTTTGGATCTTCCAAACAAACTCTGTCTCTGGGCTTTGTTTACCCCACCTTCAGTTGAGACAATTGACTACTCAGCACTCATTATTCTGGAGAGAAACCTGGTTCTATTCATAAACAAAGGTGTAAGCCCTCTTCATAGAATCTCAAAGCTTAGTGTAAATAAGGCTATTGTATTCAGTCTGTGGGAAAGAAATGACTGAATTCCATTCACCTACCCTGCACTTATGTGTAATTTATTCGGAATGCAATTAATCTTATTTTCTACTTCTGTGCATAACCATGAGCAGGAACTATGCGAATCCCTCCCAACTATCATAGGCACAACACCCCTTCAATACCCCACAGCTGGACACCATACACTACCCTCCAACCTTTGTCTGAGCCCTCCCAGCATGCAAAGAGGAATCTCTCTGTCCCTGAACCAGTTACACTAATCATACTTACAGATATTATTAAAGGGAATATTACCTATAAAATACATTATTTGGATTAAATATGTAACGATCGAGTCGCCCACCAGATGCACACAAACTCTACCGTAAATGCACATACCACGCGCCTGAGCACACAACCGTGGAGGCGCCGTCACGCAACTGCGAATATGCGCACGCACTGGAGAGAATGTGCACGTGCAGCGGGCAAGCGTATGGGGTTAGTACAAGGCATCATAGGTCGCTATATTTTTCGACTTTGACAGTCCACCCTTTGGCAGTCACCAATAACTGCCACTTCCTAAACAATTCAAACAGAAAAATATATGTCATCATGTAAATACCTTTTTATGATTGGGTAAAAGGAGGAGAGGAGAAGGTGGGAAAGATATGACCTAGTGAGATAGTAAAGCATGTGAGTATGAATCCATGTCTGAGGGGTCATGTATCATCGTGCCGTACGTGTTCTAAATCAAGCTTCGAGGTATTGCGAAGTATACATTTGAATCCTTCTTATCCCGTATCAAGGGTCTGTGGATGGGCTGTCAAACTCTACCGAGCTCTTTTCGGCTTTTGGTTGCAACAAATGGGGGAGCACATTTAGTTGATGATACATGAATGGGGGGAACATGTGAATGCTGATATATGTGTCTATACTCCCTGTCGACTATGTGTGTCATTACCTGGAGGTTGTAGAGATGAAGATAAGAAACAATCGTTATAAATACAGTTGTAAACTATGTGAGTTTAAATAAACAGTCGCCGATTGAGGTCTTGTCTGATGTCTTGTCTGATGTACATGTTGTCTGATGTCTCTCGGTGCTTTTGCTATAAATAACGAGCAAAAGCTGTTCCATTGTCCATAAAATTACAGTCTCTAAAGTATTGGGCTTTCGTAAAAAGTTAAAGTCACTGGGGATATTGGGGGTCTGTGGCATAGTTCATCAATGGTCTGTATAAAAGAGGTTGTCAAATTCTTCTTCCAAGCGGATGTCTTTGTACCTTGGAGGAAAACAAAGGAGAAACGGGTGAAAGAAACGGACCGTGGAATCACATTTTCATCACAACATTGTCTCTATCGTTGGGTCATAAATCAAATTAGTTGTTGTTATTACAGTGTCCTCGCGCCTCAGACTCATCACTCTGTTACTACCTTTACACTTCGTTAAAGTCCGAACGCATCTAAATATCAGACCAACCAATATGACGACTCCCAGAATACACAAGAGAAATTTCCCTACCTCAATAATAATACCTTGGGCCCATTCTCCTTAACCGGAGAACCAATTTCGTGGGTTCAACCATGACACCCAACTGGTCAGCTCCTTACCCAGAGCAGCGAGTGTGAGATTGTGTTTCCTTCGAAACTCCCACTTCAATTGCAAAATGTCATCCATCTTTTGGTCTATGACCTCGGCCGGGTCCTCAGTGCTGTTTGTAATATACGTGCAGCATTTTATTCCATATTGAGTTGCTAGGGTAACACAATACCCGCCTGTCACTGCTGTGAGATAATTGAGAATCATCCTATGCTGAACCAGCTCTGTTTTGTAAGCTTGTAACTCTTTCCCAGTGTACCTGAATGTGTCGTCATACATTTCGGTGATATTGTCTAACAAGTTCGCTAGCGCAGATATATATCTATAGTTTATCACTCCTCTGGCGGTACGAGTGATATCTAACGCGAGTAAGAATTGAATCCCGGTGGATTCATGGATCAGATCAGAGGCCGGATGCTTTGTCCTTTAAATCAGGTGCCGTTTAACGACGTGCTCGTAATGAGTGTGAGTATAAGGAGCTTGGGCACCGCGGTGAATATCTTTCATTTTGTTATGGGATACAGTCATTACTTCAGGCAGTACCTTTCCAATGTAACACAATCCCTCTGAGTTTGGGGCAAGCCACTTATATGCCTTTCTCCCGCATATGAAATATGCATCATCGGGGAGAACATATGGGACGGAGTATGACATAACCATGTTACAAATTTTCCATGTGAAATCTCCTAACCCTAACTCTCCCATCTGTTTAGTACACGTATCAGGTTGTACGATATGTGCACAGTATCCTGGTGATACTTCTCCAACTCGCATGGTCCTACTTCCTAGAGTATACCTATACCGGGAATATTTTCCACTGTTGGCTATCTTGCGTATAAGCTCTGTGTCTATGGGCATTCTATCGGCTCTATATGAAAATGTCATGGTTTGATTACTCCATGACACTTCCCAATTTCCCGGCTTTCGGGGATTGGAAATGTTAAAGCATACTAAGGACTTATCCACATGATACTGGTGGAGCTTCAAACTAGGAGGACTAGAGATATTAAACCTCTTGTCCACCAGCCTCCCACCACTTAACTCAAGTACCTCTCCTACAGTTAAAGGGAATGGTACTAGTCCTGATTTGCTATGACCTTGAGGTACTTGAGAGCATACCCAACAGTCTGTCTGGTTTAACACTTTACCCACTAAGGAGTGGTAGTCACTCAATGGATGCCGGTCCATGTGGACATTAAAACTGGACTGACATTTCTTGATGCACCCATCCTCAACTATATTGTCACAATGCCTACAGATGCAGTTCTCTTCAGCTAACAATCCTTCACAATTCCTTCTATTGTCAATGCTACCAGATCTTTTTCTGATACTCGCCTTTACTCAGTGATTATGTTGCTCTTGGAAAACTACGCCTCCATCCTGGTCATTAGAACCCATTCCAGATCCTTTCTCAACCTCCATGGTACTCTCACCGAAACAGACTGTTCTGGTCAACATCATGGTCAACAGGAAAATCCAGATCACAGTCTCTTGGGGCAAGTCCATCTTACAGGAGGAGAAGGAGAAATTTGTAATGGGGGTACAAAAAATAATTTGAGGGGAAAGAAAAATGTTACGATGTCTTCTAGTCTTGTTGTTCCTCTTGCTCTGTCGTCATCTCAAAGGTGCTGTCTCTCAGTCTCCCAAACGAACATTCTGGTGATACAATATTCCTTCCAAATCTGCGATCTTTCTGTAAGGAGCAAAAATCTTGCATTACCATTTGTCTAACTGACGTGTGACATACCATCTGTAAAGCATGAGAACATGAGAGAGAAGAGGAAAAAAAAACACACGAGAGAGAGAACAATTCATATATATGTTACATAAAACAACAAACAAAAAAAACATTGTCAGATCTTCCGCTCACCATCAGGCTGTCACACCATCACATCCATTGGTATCCTTGCGAAGTCTCCCCCAACAGTATTTCCACACTCCACCCTTTTGTGCCTGGCCAGGACACACCTATGTCGGTAGGTCACACTGGGGTTAGGTAGACTTCTGCAAAGACCAAGTAGCTATGTGATGTTTGAGTTCTGCCGATGAACGTCAGAGATGGGGAAAAAGAAACATTTCCAGATAAATTACAAAGTTTACTCGGCCGTTCCTGTGTCTACAAGGGACTGACCTCCCAATATCCTTACCTGTAACCTCAGGCTTACTATCAAGGTTAAATGACCAACTTTCCGGATCATAAATTATAGGTGTAGCTCAAAATTTTACATATGTGGTACCTGATTACAATTTCATTTTTCATGTCGTTGCCTAGGGGTTTTATATGACTTTTGTATATTTTTCACTCTACAGTCTCGTGCAAAATGTCCCTCTTTGTGACAATGGTAACAAACTATCACATTTGAATTTCTCACAAGGGTTTGGGGCTTAAGCTGGTGTGGCTTCGTTGTCAGGGCTTGTCTACTGATTGTCATTTGCTTACTGCCCTGTGACTCCAGGTGTCTTTTGATGTTCCATTCATGGTCAATAGCAAACTCTCTCAAAACAGCCACCGAGACACCTCTCCAGTTAGGTAGAGAGGTCTGTACCCTTGTTCTCAACACTTCCTGTAAACCATCCATTAATACCTTAACCGCTATATCTCTATGCTGTGCATTTTTCTCAATGTCCGTGATCCTAGTATCTCTAGCCATTACTCGCAGTGCTCGATCGAAATAATTAGAAGTACTTTCCCCCTCACTTTGTCTTATGGAGAAAAAAATTTTCCACTCGACAACGGCTGGGAAATATACTCCTAACTGTCGGTTGATCTGCTTAATACATTCCTGATTGTGTTCCTCCGTACGAGGTACTTCTGTGTCTAATTTACAATCAGTAATAAATTCCACAGGGTCAACACTGGAAGGCAAACATGCCCTCAGCACTGTCCGCCACTCTTTGTTGGTGGGTTCTGTGGAGTTTCCTAGTTCTTTAATAAACCTCTGACATGCAACTAGATCTCTCCTAGGATCAGGAAATTCAGACATAATTGTCCTTAATTCTGTCCGGGACCAGGGGCAGGGCATTGCACTGTTCCTGGCGGGAATGATTCCCTGAGCGTCAGTCTTCCCATTTGGGACTGCGATCACCCCGACAGGGTTAAGTTCAACTACATCATCTTGTGTTGGTTCTACAATATGAGGTACATTTGTTTGTGCGTGATATATAACACCGTACGTACCTGTGGACACGACCTCACCTGACCCTCCGTTAGGGGGTTCGACTACTGCCTTTACCGATTGGGTCGCGTCCACCTGGATGTCTTGTATGATGGCTGCTGGAAAAGGTGCCGACCTCGTGCTGGGCTCACTTTCTTGCTTGTAATCCTGAGGGAAGTTTAACATGGGGTGCAACTTGCACAGGTTAACAGTTGTACATTTAACAGTTTTACTTTTATCATTGTTACATTTACTACTACCATAATTATTAATACAGTTGCTAAGTGCATTTTTATCATACACCAGTGTGCCATTCTCTGTAACCACTTTCTCTCCCGTTGCCATATTTTTCTTACCAAAGTGAGAGTCAGCTGTATAAGCTAATTCTCCTTGTATTTCACTTTCCCGTTGCCATAACTGTAAACAATCATAATATTTGATCCGTCTCTTTGCAGATTTTATTAGACATATCCTTTTCTTTAGATTTTGTAACACCTTGGGGCTAAAACTGCCTACCCGTGGGAACTTTTCCCCGTCATGCACAGTCATTCTTTCCCATTCATCGCACAAAATCTCTGTGTGTGAACCGTATTTCTCACACATGATATACCTTGCCGACCCTATTGGTCGGTTTACTAAATCAACCTGAACCAGGGTTGATCGTCCCCTACCTAAACAACTGGCCCCCATCTTTGCAGGTGTTGCTTTCACTACCTCTGACCTTACAAAAACCAAGATGTCCGTTGTAGGCCGACGGTGAAAGTTTACCGAGTACCTTCACTCACTCGCCCACGTCGACCAATACGCCCACACACTGCCTTAGTGCTGGCGTACTCAACCTAGGGCCCCTGCAACCTGAACCTCTATTTACTGGAACGTGTGGGTGTGATCCGAAGAGCACTTAACCCTTCCCAGTAAATATCAGTTGCCGGAGAATTCCTGAGTGACCAGCGAACCTCCCTTAAAATAAAAAAATTTACACAAATCACGTTAGAATGTACAAATAGCGTTTATGACCCCTCTAGCGTACGCAAATGGTACTGGGTCAAGTTACAAACTAATGCACACAATTACATGCGGTACAATCGTTCTGCACATAAGCAACTAATCTTATGTGCGGAACGACCAGTGGAATCGAAAATTGTGGCTGCGAATTCCTTCAGCCGGAGCTTAATGGCCTATATGGGTATTGCACCAAGCCTCCTGGGGTTGTGCTTCTTGACTCTATCTATAGCGGACTTCCTAGTCCGCTGTACCTAGACCTCCTGGTCTGTCTCTGGACCTCCTGGTCCGTGACCTCCTGGTCTGCTATACTCTAATGCTCTTATTTCAATATTTAACAAGGGATGCCTCCCAAGCCACGCGCTGTCACTTTCAGGAATGTACCTCACGAGAACTCGATTTCCTGTGGTTCCACCCAAAAATGAGAAACTTATATATATATGAATACACACTCTTTCACCTCATATACTCTTTACTTTCGTTTCTGTACAGAAATCCCTTTCATTCAGTATCGCAGTCTTAGTCCCAAAGGAGTTACAACTAGAGAAGGATTATTTACGCTAAAATTTAGGACACTGAGATTGACTTGCGCTATTATCGCGTTGCCTCCGTATCGCCTACTAAAACAATACTATTGTGTGATTTGTATTACGTGGGCGTACCCATATGCTCCGTTGCGTAATATACGCTACGTGTGTGAGCCCTTGCGTATGCTAGTCCCGCCCTTTGTTAGAGACACGTGTACGCAGGCCAGACACGTCCACAGTAACACAAGTAACACGTTTCTATCAATGCAAATGATATTTAACTGTAATCATTTACTGAACACCACACAGAACTTCCTTGTATCTTGGGCAAGCCGTGTGCGTGTTTTACAAATTACTTCCTTATGTATTAATTTTACTTTTAACTACCAATAGCAATAGATCTTTCTCAGCACGTTATCAATGATAAATGGCAAACAGGAAGGCGAGATGAGAAATTACACAAATGAAAAATGCAGGTGTGTGCGTGTGTTGCGTATGCAATGTGTATCAGACAGAAATAAAACAGTTTTAAAAGACAATAGCGTACTGTTCTTACCTTCCGGTTCTGGATTCCACCAGCACTCCTACAGCGTAGCGATGCAGACGCTTATCTAGTCAGCACTACCGTATCCCTCACCATCAACACAGATACGAAGGGATACGCCTTCCCGCCCTTTGCTGACAGATAAAGTCTGCTTGTGTTCGCTAGAGCGGATATGTGGAGGACGGACGAGCCGCCAATTGATAAAGCTAATTATTTATCTAATAACATTCACTATATATTGGTAAGAGACTCAGTACGCAATGGGCGTACGGGGTACCGTAAGGGTACGCACTTAGCGTAGCAGACGCTAGGCCGTGGTCGAGACGCACGAGCGGCACGTTCGCTCACGGCTTACGCTGGGTATCGAGCACGCTATGGCGGTCCGAGTTAGAGATGAGCGGGTTCGGTTTCTCTGAATCCGAACCCGCCCGAACTTCATGTTTTTTTACACGGGTCCGAGCGACTCGGATCTTCCCGCCTTGCTCGGTTAACCCGAGCGCGCCCGAACGTCATCATCACGCTGTCGGATTCTCGCGAGGCTCGGATTCTATCGCGAGACTCGGATTCTATATAAGGAGCCGCGCGTCGCGGCCATTTTCACACGTGCATTGAGATTGATAGGGAGAGGACGTGGCTGGCGTCCTCTCCGTTTAGAAATTAAAATAGATAGGAGAGTGAGAGTGAGACACTTCATTTACTTACTGGAGCTTAGGAGGAGTTATACTAGTGACTGATGACCAGTGACCTGACCACCAGTGCAGTTTTATAATTTATTATTATTTAATAATCCGTTCTGTTCTTGTTCTCTGCCTGAAAAAAACGATACACAGTGACTCAGTCACACTCACATACCATATCTGTGCTCAGCCCAGTGTGCTGCATCATCTATGTATAATATCTGACTGTGCTCACACAGCTTAATTGTGGGGGAGACTGGGGAGCAGTTATAGGTTATAGCAGGAGCCAGGAGTACATATTAAACAGTGCACACTTTTGCTGCCAGAGTGCCACTGCCAGTGTGACTGACCACTGACCACTGTGACCAGTGACCTGACCACACTGACCACCAGTATAGTATATTGTGATTGAATGTCTGCCTGAAAAAGTACACTCGTCGTGTGACTTGTGTGGTGTTTTTTTATTCTATAAAAATTAAAAAACTCATTCTGCTGACAGACAGTGTCCAGCAGGTCCGTCATTATATAATATATACCTGTCCGGCTGCAGTAGTGATATATATATTTTTTATATCATTATTTATCATCCAGTCTATACTAGCAGCAGACACAGTACGGTAGTTCACGGCTGTAGCTACCTCTGTGTCGGCACTCGGCAGTCCATCCATAATTGTATACCACCTACCCGTGTTTTTTTTTTTCTTTCTTCTTTATACATACTACATCTCATTATCATCCAGTCTATATTAGCAGCAGACACAGTACAGTACGGTAGTCCACGGCTGTAGCTACCTCTGTGTCGGCACTCGGCAGTCCATCCATAATTGTATACCACCTACCCGTGGTTTTTTTTTTCTTTCTTCTTTATACATACTACATCTCATAATCATCCAGTCTATATTAGCAGCAGACACAGTACAGTACGGTAGTCCACGGCTGTAGCTACCTCTGTGTCGGCACTCGGCAGTCCATCCATAATTGTATACCACCTACCCGTGGTTTTTTTTTCTTTCTTCTTTATACATACTACATCTCATTATCAGCCAGTCTATATTAGCAGCAGACACAGTACGGTAGTTCACGGCTGTAGCTACCTCTGTGTCGGCACTCGGCAGTCCATCCATAATTGTATACCACCTACCCGTGGTTTTTATTTTTCTTTCTTCTTTATACATACTACATCTCATTATCATCCAGTCTATATTAGCAGCAGACACAGTACAGTATGGTAGTCCACGGCTGTAGCTACCTCTGTGTCGGCACTCGGCAGTCCATCCATAATTGTATACCACCTACCCGTGGTTTTTTTTTTCTTTCTTCTTTATACATACTACATCTCATTATCATCCAGTCTATATTAGCAGCAGACACAGTACAGTACGGTAGTCCACGGCTGTAGCTATCTCTGTGTCGGCACTCGGCAGTCCATCCATAATTGTATACCACCTACCCGTGGTTTTTTTTCTTCTTTCTTCTTTATACATACTACATCTCATTATCAACCAGTCTATATTATCAGCAGACACAGTACAGTACGGTAGTCCACGGCTGTAGCTACCTCTGTGTCGGCACTCGGCAGTCCATCCATAATTGTATACCACCTACCCGTGGTTTTTTTTTCTTTCTTCTTTATACATACTACATCTCATTATCAACCAGTCTATATTAGCAGCAGACACAGTACGGTAGTTCACGGCTGTAGCTACCTCTGTGTCGGCACTCGGCAGTCCATCCATAATTGTATACCACCTACCCGTGGTTTTTATTTTTCTTTCTTCTTTATACATACTACATCTCATTATCATCCAGTCTATATTAGCAGCAGACACAGTACAGTACGGTAGTCCACGGCTGTAGCTACCTCTGTGTCGGCACTCGGCAGTCCATCCATAATTGTATACCACCTACCCGTGGTTTTTTTTTTCTTTCTTCTTTATACATACTACATCTCATTATCAACCAGTCTATATTAGCAGCAGACACAGTACGGTAGTTCACGGCTGTAGCTACCTCTGTGTCGGCACTCGGCAGTCCATCCATAATTGTATACCACCTACCCGTGGTTTTTTTTTTCTTTCTTCTTTATACATACTACATCTCATTATCATCCAGTCTATATTAGCAGCAGACACAGTACAGTACTGTAGTCCACGGCTGTAGCTACCTCTGTGTCGGCACTCGGCAGTCCATCCATAATTGTATACCACCTACCCGTGGTTTTCTTTTTCTTTCTTCTTTATACATACTACATCTCATTATCATCCAGTCTATATTAGCAGCAGACACAGTACAGTACGGTAGTCCACGGCTGTAGCTACCTCTGTGTCAGCACTCGGCAGTCCATCCATAATTGTATACCACCTACCCGTGGTTTTTTTTTTCTTTCTTCTTTATACATACTACATCTCATTATCAACCAGTCTATATTAGCAGCAGACACAGTACAGTACGGTAGTCCACGGCTGTAGCTACCTCTGTGTCGGCACTCGGCAGTCCATCCATAATTGTATACCACCTACCCGTGTTTTTTTTTTCTTTCTTCTTTATACATACTACATCTCATTATCAACCAGTCTATATTAGCAGCAGACACAGTACAGTACGGTAGTCCACGGCTGTAGCTACCTCTGTGTCGGCACTCGGCAGTCCATCCATAATTGTATACTAGTATCCATCCATCTCCATTGTTTACCTGAGGTGCCTTTTAGTTGTGCCTATTAAAATATGGAGAACAAAAATGTTGAGGTTCCAAAATTAGGGAAAGATCAAGATCCACTTCCACCTCGTGCTGAAGCTGCTGCCACTAGTCATGACCGAGACGATGAAATGCCAGCAACGTCGTCTGCCAAGGCCGATGCCCAATGTCATAGTACAGAGCATGTCAAATCCAAAACACCAAATATCAGTAAAAAAAGGACTCCAAAACCTAAAATAAAATTGTCGGAGGAGAAGCGTAAACTTGCCAATATGCCATTTACCACACGGAGTGGCAAGGAACGGCTGAGGCCCTGGCCTATGTTCATGGCTAGTGGTTCAGCTTCACATGAGGATGGAAGCACTCAGCCTCTCGCTAGAAAACTGAAAAGACTCAAGCTGGCAAAAGCACCGCAAAGAACTGTGCGTTCTTCGAAATCCCAAATCCACAAGGAGAGTCCAATTGTGTCGGTTGCGATGCCTGACCTTCCCAACACTGGACGTGAAGAGCATGCGCCTTCCACCATTTGCACGCCCCCTGCAAGTGCTGGAAGGAGCACCCGCAGTCCAGTTCCTGATAGTCAGATTGAAGATGTCAGTGTTGAAGTACACCAGGATGAGGAGGATATGGGTGTTGCTGGCGCTGGGGAGGAAATTGACCAGGAGGATTCTGATGGTGAGGTGGTTTGTTTAAGTCAGGCACCCGGGGAGACACCTGTTGTCCGTGGGAGGAATATGGCCACTGACATGCCTGGTGAAAATACCAAAAAAATCAGCTCTTCGGTGTGGAAGTATTTCAACAGAAATGCGGACAACAGGTGTCAAGCCGTGTGTTGCCTTTGTCAAGCTGTAATAAGTAGGGGTAAGGACGTTAACCACCTCGGAACATCCTCCCTTATACGTCACCTGCAGCGCATTCATAATAAGTCAGTGACAAGTTCAAAAACTTTGGGCGACAGCGGAAGCAGTCCACTGACCAGTAAATCCCTTCCTCTTGTAACCAAGCTCACGCAAACCACCCCACCAACTCCCTCAGTGTCAATTTCCTCCTTCCCCAGGAATGCCAATAGTCCTGCAGGCCATGTCACTGGCAATTCTGACGAATCCTCTCCTGCCTGGGATTCCTCCGATGCATCCTTGCGTGTAACGCCTACTGCTGCTGGCGCTGCTGTTGTTGCTGCTGGGAGTCGATGGTCATCCCAGAGGGGAAGTCGTAAGCCCACTTGTACTACTTCCAGTAAGCAATTGACTGTTCAACAGTCCTTTGCGAGGAAGATGAAATATCACAGCAGTCATCCTGCTGCAAAGCGGATAACTGAGGCCTTGACAACTATGTTGGTGTTAGACGTGCGTCCGGTATCCGCCGTTAGTTCACAGGGAACTAGACAATTTATTGAGGCAGTGTGCCCCCGTTACCAAATACCATCTAGGTTCCACTTCTCTAGGCAGGCGATACCGAGAATGTACACGGACGTCAGAAAAAGACTCACCAGTGTCCTAAAAAATGCAGTTGTACCCAATGTCCACTTAACCACGGACATGTGGACAAGTGGAGCAGGGCAGGGTCAGGACTATATGACTGTGACAGCCCACTGGGTAGATGTATGGACTCCCGCCGCAAGAACAGCAGCGGCGGCACCAGTAGCAGCATCTCGCAAACGCCAACTCTTTCCTAGGCAGGCTACGCTTTGTATCACCGGTTTCCAGAATACGCACACAGCTGAAAACCTCTTACGGCAACTGAGGAAGATCATCGCGGAATGGCTTACCCCAATTGGACTCTCCTGTGGATTTGTGGCATCGGACAACGCCAGCAATATTGTGTGTGCATTAAATACGGGCAAATTCCAGCACGTCCCATGTTTTGCACATACCTTGAATTTGGTGGTGCAGAATTTTTTAAAAAACGACAGGGGCGTGCAAGAGATGCTGTCGGTGGCCAGAAGAATTGCGGGACACTTTCGGCGTACAGGCACCACGTACAGAAGACTGGAGCACCACCAAAAACTACTGAACCTGCCCTGCCATCATCTGAAGCAAGAATTGGTAACGAGGTGGAATTCAACCCTCTATATGCTTCAGAGGTTGGAGGAGCAGCAAAAGGCCATTCAAGCCTATACAATTGAGCACGATATAGGAGGTGGAATGCACCTGTCTCAAGCGCAGTGGAGAATGATTTCAACGTTGTGCAAGGTTCTGATGCCCTTTGAACTTGCCACACGTGAAGTCAGTTCAGACACTGCCAGCCTGAGTCAGGTCATTCCCCTCATCAGGCTTTTGCAGAAGAAGCTGGAGACATTGAAGGAGGAGCTAACACGGAGCGATTCCGCTAGGCATGTGGGACTTGTGGATGGAGCCCTTAATTCGCTTAACAAGGATTCACGGGTGGTCAATCTGTTGAAATCAGAGCACTACATTTTGGCCACCGTGCTCGATCCTAGATTTAAAGCCTACCTTGGATCTCTCTTTCCGGCAGACACAAGTCTGCTGGGGTTGAAAGACCTGCTGGTGAGAAAATTGTCAAGTCAAGCGGAACGCGACCTGTCAACATCTCCTCCTTCACATTCTCCCGCAACTGGGGGTGCGAGGACTAGGCTCAGAATTCCGAGCCCACCCGCTGGCGGTGATGCAGGGCAGTCTGGAGCGACTGCTGATGCTGACATCTGGTCCGGACTGAAGGACCTGACAACGATTACGGACATGTCGTCTACTGTCACTGCATATGATTCTCTCAACATTGAAAGAATGGTGGAGGATTATATGAGTGACCGCATCCAAGTAGGCACGTCACACAGTCCGTACTTATACTGGCAGGAAAAAGAGGCAATTTGGAGGCCCTTGCACAAACTGGCTTTATTCTACCTAAGTTGCCCTCCCACAAGTGTGTACTCCGAAAGAGTGTTTAGTGCCGCCGCTCACCTTGTCAGCAATCGGCGTACGAGGTTACATCCAGAAAATGTGGAGAAGATGATGTTCATTAAAATGAATTATAATCAATTCCTCCGCGGAGACATTGACCAGCAGCAATTGCCTCCACAAAGTACACAGGGAGCTGAGATGGTGGATTCCAGTGGGGACGAATTGATAATCTGTGAGGAGGGGGATGTACACGGTGATATATCGGAGGATGATGATGAGGTGGACATCTTGCCTCTGTAGAGCCAGTTTGTGCAAGGAGAGATTAATTGCTTCTTTTTTGGTGGGGGTCCAAACCAACCCGTCATATCAGTCACAGTCGTGTGGCAGACCCTGTCACTGAAATGATGGGTTGGTTAAAGTGTGCATGTCCTGTTTATACAACATAAGGGTGGATGGGAGGGCCCAAGGACAATTCCATCTTGCACCTCTTTTTTCTTTAATTTTTCTTTGCGTCATGTGCTGTTTGGGGAGGGTTTTTTGGAAGGACCATCCTGCGTGACACTGCAGTGCCACTCCTAGATGGGCCCGGTGTTTGTGTCGGCCACTAGGGTCGCTTATCTTACTCACACAGCTACCTCATTGCGCCTCTTTTTTTCTTTGCGTCATGTGCTGTTTGGGGAGGGTTTTTTGGAAGGGACATCCTGCGTGACACTGCAGTGCCACTCCTAGATGGGCCCGGTGTTTGTGTCGGCCACTAGGGTCGCTTATCTTACTCACACAGCTACCTCATTGCGCCTCTTTTTTTCTTTGCGTCATGTGCTGTTTGGGGAGGGTTTTTTGGAAGGGACATCCTGCGTGACACTGCAGTGCCACTCCTAGATGGGCCCGGTGTTTGTGTCGGCCACTAGGGTCGCTTATCTTACTCACACAGCTACCTCATTGCGCCTCTTTTTTTCTTTGCGTCATGTGCTGTTTGGGGAGGGTTTTTTGGAAGGGACATCCTGCGTGACACTGCAGTGACACTCCTAGATGGGCCCGGTGTTTGTGTCGGCCACTAGGGTCGCTTATCTTACTCACACAGCTACCTCATTGCGCCTCTTTTTTTCTTTGCGTCATGTGCTGTTTGGGGAGGGTTTTTTGGAAGGGACATCCTGCGTGACACTGCAGTGACACTCCTAGATGGGCCCGGTGTTTGTTTCGGCCACTAGGGTCGCTTATCTTACTCACACAGCTACCTCATTGCGCCTCTTTTTTTCTTTGCGTCATGTGCTGTTTGGGGAGGGTTTTTTGGAAGGGACATCCTGCGTGACACTGCAGTGACACTCCTAGATGGGCCCGGTGTTTGTGTCGGCCACTAGGGTCGCTTATCTTACTCACACAGCTACCTCATTGCGCCTCTTTTTTTCTTTGCGTCATGTGCTGTTTGGGGAGGGTTTTTTGGAAGTGACATCCTGCGTGACACTGCAGTGACACTCCTAGATGGGCCCGGTGTTTGTGTCGGCCACTAGGGTCGCTTATCTTACTCACACAGCTACCTCATTGCGCCTCTTTTTTTCTTTGCGTCATGTGCTGTTTGGGGAGGGTTTTTTGGAAGGGACATCCTGCGTGACACTGCAGTGACACTCCTAGATGGGCCCGGTGTTTGTGTCGGCCACTAGGGTCGCTTATCTTACTCACACAGCTACTTCATTGCGCCTCTTTTTTTCTTTGCGTCATGTGCTGTTTGGGGAGAGTTTTTTGGAAGGGACATCCTGCGTGACACTGCAGTGACACTCCTAGATGGGCCCGGTGTTTGTGTCGGCCACTAGGGTCGCTTATCTTACTCACACAGCTACCTCATTGCGCCTCTTTTTTTCTTTGCGTCATGTGCTGTTTGGTGAGGGTTTTTTGGAAGGGACATCCTGCGTGACACTGCAGTGACACTCCTAGATGGGCCCGGTGTTTGTGTCGGCCACTAGGGTCGCTTATCTTACTCACACAGCTACCTCATTGCGCCTCTTTTTTTCTTTGCGTCATGTGCTGTTTGGGGAGGGTTTTTTGGAAGGGACATCCTGCGTGACACTGCAGTGCCACTCCTAGATGGGCCCGGTGTTTGTGTCGGCCACTAGGGTCGCTTATCTTACTCACACAGCTACCTCATTGCGCCTCTTTTTTTCTTTGCGTCATGTGCTGTTTGGGGAGGGTTTTTTGGAAGGGACATCCTGCGTGACACTGCAGTGACACTTCTCGATGGGCCCGGTGTTTGTGTCGGCCACTAGGGTCGCTTATCTTACTCACACAGCTACCTCATTGCGCCTCTTTTTTTCTTTGCGTCATGTGCTGTTTGGGGAGGGTTTTTTGGAAGTGACATCCTGCGTGACACTGCAGTGACACTCCTAGATGGGCCCGGTGTTTGTGTCGGCCACTAGGGTCGCTTATCTTACTCACACAGCTACCTCATTGCGCCTCTTTTTTTCTTTGCGTCATGTGCTGTTTGGGGAGGGTTTTTTGGAAGGGACATCCTGCGTGACACTGCAGTGACACTCCTAGATGGGCCCGGTGTTTGTGTCGGCCACTAGGGTCGCTTAGCTTAGTCATCCAGCGACCTAGGTGCAAATTTTAGGACTAAAAATAATATTGTGAGGTGTGAGGTATTCAGAATAGACTGGAAATTAGTGTAAATTATGGCTTTTGAGGTTAATAATACTTTGGATCAAAATGACCCCCAAATTCTATGATTTAAGCTGTTTTTTAGTGTTTTTTGAAAAAAACACCCGAATCCAAAACACACCCGAATCCGACAAAAAAAATTCGGTGAGGTTTTGCCAAAACGCGGTCGTACCCAAAACACGGCCGCGGAACCGAACCCAAAACCAAAACACAAAACCCGAAAAATTTCCGGCGCTCATCTCTAGTCCGAGTACCGTAATGCTACGCTACTAGCGTAGTGGACGCTGTGCCCACAAGAGGAACACAAGCGGCGCAGACGCTCACAGGATGACACACAATAAACCTTGTATGCAACACAATGAAGGGATATACTTATACTGTAATGATAAAACGCTTCTTAACCTTGTTAATATAAAAGCTGCTTGAGCGATTGAGACGCTCCGAATACCCTTAGCAATGTTATGATACACACAATACCTTGTAAGGTTCCAAAACCTTTATCTAGATGATTTTAGTATGTAAAAGGGGAAAACAGTTACAGCTTATACACTACAGCACTAACATAAACACCTAAACAGAATAGCTGAAATTATACAATATACAACAGTTTCTTAATCCTAAACAATAACAGAGAGAGAGAGAGTATGGCAAATACAAACAGAGAACAAGTTGGTTACAGAGAAAAACTTACACACGTGGGAATGACTTCGCCGGCGCAACCTGGACCAGGGCTCTAGCCTTCAGTGTGAAAACCTTGCAGAGTCTTGTGTCACCAAGCCTATTGCAAGCTATATTTATTTACTAACTCAAGACATACTACAATAGATACTGTGTGCTCTCTTTCCATTGGTTAGGGGGTGGGACATGTACTGCACCTGGGATCATTGGTTAGTTCAAGAAGTGGGCGATGGCTAGGACTTGTTAGTATTCTAAATTCCTCTTTGTCTGATTATATTGAGGAAAGCTATTGTTTTGGATCTTCCAAACAAACTCTGTCTCTGGGCTTTGTTTACCCCACCTTCAGTTGAGACAATTGACTACTCAGCACTCATTATTCTGGAGAGAAACCTGGTTCTATTCATAAACAAAGGTGTAAGCCCTCTTCATAGAATCTCAAAGCTTAGTGTAAATAAGGCTATTGTATTCAGTCTGTGGGAAAGAAATGACTGAATTCCATTCACCTACCCTGCACTTATGTGTAATTTATTCGGAATGCAATTAATCTTATTTTCTACTTCTGTGCATAACCATGAGCAGGAACTATGCGAATTCCTCCCAACTATCATAGGCACAACACCCCTTCAATACCCCACAGCTGGACACCATACACTACCCTCCAACCTTTGTCTGAGCCCTCCCAGCATGCAAAGAGGAATCTCTCTGTCCCTGAACCAGTTACACTAATCATACTTACAGATATTATTAAAGGGAATATTACCTATAAAATACATTATTTGGATTAAATATGTAACGATCGAGTCGCCCACCAGATGCACACAAACTCTACCGTAAATGCACATACCACACGCCTGAGCGCACGACCGTGGAGGCGCCGTCACGCAACTGCGAATATGCGCACGCACGGGAGAGAATGTGCACGTGCAGCGGGCAAGCGCATGGGGTTAGTACAAGGCATCATAGGTTGCTATATTTTTCGACTTTGACAGTAGTGTACGGTATAGAGGTGTGAGTAGTGTAGGGTATATTATTATTATTATTTATTATTAACAGTTTCTTATATAGCACAGCAAATTTCATTGCACTTTACAACTGGACACAATTAGAAGACAAAACTGGGTAAAAACAAACAGTCATAAAGGTAGGAGGGCCCTGCTCGCAAGCTTACAATCTATGGGTAAATAAGCATTGATATACAAGAACAGGTGCTATCTATTGCATAGTTGTCCACCATATTGCAGAGGTTATTGGTGGGCTGCATGATATCACATCACATTAGTGATGAATCAGGGTCAGGAGAAAGGGAGAGTGATGAATTAAATATGTGGGGAACATGTGTGGACTGTACTGTGGGTATATAATTGTATAGGAAAGTTATAAAGGTTATGTGAGTGGTTCTGGAATTTGATAAGCTTGTCTGAATAGGTGAGTTTTCAGGGAATGCTTGAAGGTTTGAAAACTAGAGGAGAGTCTTAATGTACATGGTAGGACATTCCACAGAGTGGGTGCAGCCCGAAGAAAGTCCAGTAATCGTGAATGGGTGCAATGAGTGTGGATGAGAGATGTAGATCTTGTGAAGAGCAAAGGGGCCAGATTGGGAGATATTTTGAGATAAGCGATGAGATGTACGTGGGTGTAGTATGGTTAATAGCCTTGTGTGTAAGTAACAGTATTTTATATTGAATATGTTAGAATACAGGTAGCCAATGGAGGGACTGACATAGTGGGTCTGTAGATGATGAACGTCTAGTGAGGAATATTAGCCTTGCAGCTGCATTCAGAATGGATTGTAATGGTGAGAGTCTCTTCTTAGTAAGACCAGTAAGAAGACTATTGCAATAATCAATGCGGGAGATAATGAGAGCATGGATTAGAGTTTTAGCAGTATCTTGTGTAAGGTATGATTGTATTTTGGATATGTTTCTTAGATTCATGTAACATGATTTTGAGACAGATTGAATGTGGGGAGCAAAGGACAGTTCTGAGTCAAGTATGACACCTAGGCAGCGAGCTTGTTGTGTAGGGTTGATTGTAGAGTTCTCAACAGTGAAATATCAGGTTGGTAACTGCTATTGGCTGGTGAAAATATAATTAACTCTGTTTTAGAAATATTAAGTTTGAGGTGGCGAGATGACATACAAGATGAAACAGCAGAAAGGCATTCCGTGACCCGGCCCAATACAGATAGAGGCAAATCAGGGGAGGATAGGCAGATATGAGTATCATCTGCGTACAGATGATACTGAAATCCAAAAGAGCTTATTAGTTTCCCAAGGAAGAGATGAGCTTTAGATTGAGAAAAGCAGAGGACCTAAGACTGAGCCTTGCGGTACTCCAACTGAGAGAGGTAGCGAAGAAGAGGTGGATTCGGAGAAACGGACACTGAAAGAGCGATTAGATAGGTAGGATAGGAACCAAGAGAGGGCAGTGTCCTGAAAACATAGGGATTGCAGTGTTTGTATGAGAAGAGAGCGGTCAACAGTGTCAAAAGCAGCAGAGAGATCTAGAAGAATAAGTAGTGAGTTATGGCCTTTAGACTTCACAGTGACCAGATCATTCACTACTTTAGTCAGTGCTGTCTCTGTGGAGTGTTGGGAGCGATAGCCTGATTGTTGTGGGTCCAATAAGTTGTATGAGTTAAGAAAGTGTGTGAGGTGAGTGTAGGCAAGTTTCTCAAGTAGCTTGGAGAGACATGGGAGTTGAGAGATGGGACGGTAGTTTGAGAGAGAGTTAGGGTCAGAATTTTGTTTTTTTCAGAATGGGAGTAATTACTGCATGCTTGAACAGTGAAGGAAAGATACCAGTAGAGAGAGAGAGAGAGAGATTACAGATGTTAGTTAAGGTTGGGATGAGCATAGGAGACAGAGCTTTACTTATTTGTGAGGGTATAGGATCAAGAAGAGAGGTAGTAGAGTAGCAGGATGAGAAGAGTGTTGATACTTCATCTTCATTTGTGGGATCAAATGATGAGAAAGTACCAGAGGGTTATGGTAGAGTATTGAGTAGGTCACTGGTTGAGGAAGAGCATACCATTTCATCTTGTATCTTATCAATCTAGTCCTTGAGGTAGGAAGCATGATCTTGTGCCTTGATAGTGGCTAGTGGGTTGGGTGAATGAGGGTTGAGAAGTGATTTAAATGTATTAAAAAGTCGTTTGGGTTTAGAGGCTTGAGCAGAGATGAGAGTTTGGAAATATGTTTGTTTGGCAGTGTCCAGGGCATTATGATAAGAGTGGTAGACAGTCTTATATGTGAGTAAGTCACTTGGAATACGAGATTTACGCCACTAGTGTTCAACTTTACTTGACATTTTTTGTAACTGTCTTGTTACTTTAGAGTGCCACGGTTGATATCTAGGCCTACTTGGGGTGTGATGGGTAGCAGAAGCCACTTTGTCAAAGGCTATCTCTAGAGTCTGGTTCAGGTGTGATACAGCCATCTCAGGAGAAGTGAATGCAGAAATAGGTGAGAGCAGTTGTTGCAGTGAGGTGGAAAGTTCTTGTCACAATCCTGATTGTAGTTTTCATATTTGGTGACTTACCTCTGCCATCTCTGTCCTGGATCCTGCATCTTTCTGCTCACTGGGATAAACAGCTTGCCAATACCATGAGTTTCCTGAGTCCTGAGTTCTCTGCCTGGAAGGTAATAGTTAACGAGCTCCACCTGTGTTGATTAATCTTCTGTGTGAGTCTGAATTCAGCAATCAGAAGTTTAGGCCTAAAAGCCAGCATCCTCTGTTTGTTTGCAGAAGTTCAGGCTTCAGTGTTCTCTCGGCCTGCTAGGCTTCACTCCACATCACAGCCTAGTCTAGAGTACTCACATGACAGTGACTGTTGACCTGACCCAGAGCTGTCCAGAGCTGTCCAATCCTGTGCCAGCCTGAGACTCTCTGAATCACCTGACACTGCTCACCAATCACCAAGGACCAGGAAGTATAAGTCAGGAGACTGAGTTGGAAACTCTGCCAGTTCCTTGTGTCACACACAGCTCTGTGTAAGCTTTGAAGCTGAGCTCCCTAAAGGTAACCCTTGTACTTCAGTTCCTGTAAAAACTCTGTTCCTTTGCTACCTAGTTTGGATTACATTTGTATTACTGTTGATATCCAGTATTTCTACAGTTTCATCTTAAAGGCACAGTTGCAGTATTCCATAGTTTCATCTTAAAGTCACAGTCGCAGTATTAAACAGTCTCAATTTAAAACCACAGCTGCAGTATTCTACCGTCTCATCATAAAGTCACAGCCGCAGTATTCTTCAGCCTTGTCCAAAAGTCATAGCCACAGTTATCGTTCTACTTTCAGTTGCGTTTCCAGTTATATCCGGTACCAGCCCAGATTACAGTTGCATCCCAGTCTCACCGATAACCAGCCCGGTTCTCAGTCTCACCAGTAACCAGTCTGTCTTACTATCTCGCCAGTAACATTGAGTACATAAGCACCCACTCCTGTGACACTATATCCAGTACAGTCTCACCTATACATTCATCATCCTGCTATCAAAGTCCCTGGTGATCCAGTGGTCAGGATATGGCTTCCTCTGCCGAGGCCCGGGTTCGATCCCCGGTCAGGGATTGCTCCTTCTTCTCACTGATTCCTTCAGACCAGCCTAATATTCACATAGTCCTCCAGTCACCCGCACAGACTTCACTAACACCGGGTTCACAAAAACCACAGTCATGACAGTTCTTGAAGATTAATTGTGTTAATATTTCTGAGGGTTTGAGGAGGATTGGAGGATGTCAGCGACACTAAGTTTGAAGTATTAGAGGAGTGCATGCAGGTGATAAGGTTGTGATCTGAGAAAGGGAAAGGCATGTTAGTGAATTGAGAGAGTAGAGGAGTCAGTCCATTGTGAGAGGCCGAGAGAGGAGGTTAGAGAGAGTAGACTGGAGGTATGATCAGCGGATTTTGGACTATCAATAGCAATATTGAAATCTCATGATAATGGTGGAGATGTTAGAGGATAAGAAGTGAGGGAGCCAGGCAGAAAAACCATCTAGAAATTGGGCGATAGATAGCTGCAACATGCAGAGAAAAAGGAGTGTAAATTCTGATAGAATGTACTTCAAATTATGTAAATGTGAGTGATGGAACCTGTTGTAGAACTGTGTATGCGAAAGATTGGGAAAGTAATAATCCAACCCCACCACCTCTACTGTTACCAGGCCTGGGTGTGTGTGTGTGAAGTGGAGACCACCGTGTGACAGTGCTGCAGGGGAGGCCATGTCTGGTTGTGTTAGCAATGTTTCTGTAATAGCCAGCAGGTTGAAGTTGTTAGATGTGAAGAGGTCGTGAACAGATGTTAGTTTGTTACAAACAGAGCGTGCATTCCATAAGCCATATTTTAGTGATTTGGAAGGTGATGGGAGACACAGCTAATAGCAGTAAGAGAGAGAAATAAATAAATAAATAGAGTTGTATGAGGTTTGTGAATGCTTTTTATGGTGTCCAGTTGTGGATGTTATTGTTAAAGTACAAAGATGAGTAAAAAGCTCATGAGTGTTAATAAGAGGTGTGTGGATAATTGAGATGGCAATGTGTACAGAGGGGTGGGTTGCAGGGAGAGTAGACAATGGGGTATATTTACTAAGGTCCCGATTTTGACCGAGATGCCGTTTTTTCTTCAAAGTGTCATCTCGGTAATTTACTAAGCAAAAATCACGGCAGTGATGAGGGCATTCGTAATATTTTGGAAGTCCTTGGAAAAAATCACGAATCAATACACCATCGGTCAAATACGCCTGCAATTTGGTAGAAATCGGTCATTTACTAAAAAGTGCAAAACACAAACACTGCCGACAATAGCCAAACACTGCCGTGCTAAAATACAAATCGTGAAAAAGTGCTAAAAAAAAACAGACCTGCTTTTTTATCCCGTGTTTGTATAGGCATGCACGGATCCATGAGATCCGTGCATGTTTATCAGTGGGAAGGGGTGGGAAATGTTATAATTTTTCCCCAAAAAAATGCGTGGGGTCCCCCCTCCTAAACCAAACCAGCCTCGGGCTCTTTGAGCCGGCCCTGGTTGCAAAAATATGGGAAAAAAATTGACAGGGGTTCCCCCATATTTAAGCAACCAGCACCGGGCTCTGTGCCTGGTCCTGGTTCCAAAAATACGGGGGACAAAAAGCGTAGGGGTCCCCCGTATTTTTGAAACCAGCACCGGGCTCCACTAGCTGGACAGATAATGCCACAGCCGGGGGTCACTTTTATACAGTGCCTTGCGGCCGTGGCATCAAATATCCAACTAGTCACCCCTGGCCGGGGTACCCTGGGGGAGTGGGGACCCCTTCAATCAAGGGGTCCCCCCCCAGCCACCCAAGGGCCAGGGGTGAAGCCCGAGGCTGTCCCCCCCATCCAATGGGCTGCGGATGGGGGGCTGATAGCCTTTGTAAAAAGTGTTTGATATTGTTTTTAGTAGCAGTACTACAAGGCCCAGCAAGCCTCCCCCGCAAGCTGGTACTTGGAGAACCACAAGTACCAGCATGCGGCGGAAAACCGGGCCCGCTGGTACCTGTAGTAGTACTACTACTAAAAAAATACCCCAATAAAGACATCACACACACACCTTGAAAGTATAACTTTAATACATACATGCACACCAACATACATACATACTTACCTATGTTCCCACGCAGGTCGGTCCTCTTCTCCAGTAGAATCCATGGTGTACCTGTAGAAAAAATTATACTCACATAATCCATGGTTAAAGGCTCCTCTGCTTGTAATCCTTTTGTAATCCACGTACTTGAAAAAATAAAAAAACGGATACCCGACCACGAACTGAAAGGGGACCCATGTTTTCACATGGGACCCCTTTCCCCGAATGCCAGAAACCCCCTCTGACTGATGTCTAAGTGGGTTTCTTCAGCCAATCAGGGAGCGCCACGTTGTGGCACCCTCCTGATCGGCTGTGTGCTCCTGTACTGTCTGACAGGCGGCACACGGCAGTGTTACAATGTAGCGCCTATGCGCTCCATTGTAACCAATGGTGGGAACTTTCAGGTCAGCGGTTGACCGAAAGTGACCTCACCGCTGACCTGAAAGTTCCCACCATTGGTTACAATGGAGCGCATAGGCGCTACATTGTAACACTGCCGTGTGCCGCCTGTCAGACAGTACAGGAGCACACAGCCGATCAGGAGGGTGCCACAACGTGGCGCTCCCTGATTGGCTGAAGAAAACACTTAGACATCAGTCAGAGGGGGTTTCTGGCATTCGGGGAAAGGGGTCCCATGTGAAAACATGGGTCCCCTTTCAGTTCGTGGTCGGGTATCCGTTTTTTTATTTTTTCAAGTACGTGGATTACAAAAGGATTACAAGCAGAGGAGCCTTCAACCATGGATTATGTGAGTATAATTTTTTCTACAGGTACACCATGAATTCTACTGGAGAAGAGGACCGACCTGCGTGGGAACATAGGTAAGTATGTATGTATGTTGGTGTGCATGTATGTATTAAAGTTATACTTTCAAGGTGTGTGTGTGATGTCTTTATTGGGGTATTTTTTTAGTAGTAGTACTACAGGTACCAGCGGGCCCATTTTTCCGCCGCATGCTGGTACTTGTGGTTCTCCAAGTACCAGCTTGCGGGGGAGGCTTGCTGGGCCTTGTAGTACTGCTACTAAAAACAATATCAAACACTTTTTACAAAGGCTATCAGCCCCCCATCCGCAGCCCATTGGATGGGGGGGACAGCCTCGGGCTTCACCCCTGGCCCTTGGGTGGCTGGGGGGGGCCCCTTGATTGAAGGGGTCCCCACTCCCCCAGGGTACCCCGGCCAGGGGTGACTAGTTGGATATTTGATGCCACGGCCGCAAGGCACTGTAAAAAAATGACCCCCGGCTGTGGCATTATCTGTCCAGCTAGTGGAGCCCGGTGCTGGTTTCAAAAATACGGGGGACCCCTACGCTTTTTGTCCCCCGTATTTTTGGAACCAGGACCAGGCGCAGAGCCCGGTGCTGGTTGCTTAAATATGGGGGAACCCCTGTCAATTTTCCCCCCATATTTTTGCAACCAGGGCCGGCTCAAAGAGCCCGAGGCTGGTTTGGCTTAGGAGGGGGGACCCCACGCAATTTTTTTTTTAAGTTTAAACATTTTTTTTTTTTTTTTTTACAAGGTGCACAATGAAGCCCTGCACGGATCTCTCAGATCTGGCCGAGATTCATTGCATTAAAGTCGGCAGTGTTTTACAAGTCACTCACGTAAAACACTGCCTAAAAAAACGAATGACATCGACATCGGAAAAACCGAAAATGCAGAATACGGCAGCTTAGTAAATTAGTCGTAATCAATTCAAAAAGTTGCATATTTACACTTTCGATGTCATTCGTGATTGAACTTTGACCTCAAACGGGAAAATACGAATTTTAGTAAATTTACCCCAATGTATTTGCTTTGAGGAGAATACCATGGAGTGCAATGAAGTACAACAATTTGAGGTGCATGGCGTGTTTGTGAAAGAAGTTGTTTAGGCTAAAGCATGAATGTATGTGCAAGTTTTTAAGTTGAACATTCAAATACTTGATTACTGGTGTTCAGCTGTTCATTTACAAACACCTTATGAATGTGAATGCACGTTGACCAGCACAGCTGACCCTAGATTGCATGTAATGAATACTATGGCTAATTGATTCAGGCTACCAATGAGAAAAAAGTGATGTTGATGAAAGGTGATAAATTACACTGTATTGATCTAGGCAAACAACAGCCATATAGACCTTCAGTAAGTATTATTACTACCAGTTATTTATATAGCGCACACATATTCCACAGTGCTTCACAGAGAATATTTGGCCATACACATCAGTCCCTGCCCCAGTGGAGCTTACAGTCTATATTCCCTACCACATGAATACGCACACACACACATTCAACCTAGTGTTAATTTTGTTGGGAGCCAATTAACTTGCTAGTATATTTTTGGATTGTGGGAGGAAACCAGAGTACTCGGAGGAAACCCACGCAAGTACTGGGGGAATATACAAACTCCACACAGTCAGGGCCATGGTGGGAATCGAACCCATGACCTCAGTGCTGTGAGGCAGTAATGCTAACCATTACACCATCCGTACTGCCCAGTATGAGTTAATAAGTAAAATTAGAAGTACAAGTATTATAATTGTATGCAAATCATGATAGAACAAAAGTTGCTAAGCATAGATTGTTTGCATAGTGATCACAAAGTGAGGGCCGCAGAGTAATATATACATACATTTGAAATTGCAAAGAAGTTCATTTGTAGTTGTTTTAGGTGCTTGATGTTTCCTTTCAGTTTTTGTACAGTTAAAGTACAGGCTGCAAAACACTTACATTTCTACTGGCTAATACTACTTTAACCATATCTTGTTGCTGTTTGTGTTGATGTTAAGTAAATGACTGTATTGAAGTCAGATTTAGAAAAGCAATTGATTATTTATTGTAAGGACCACGCCCGTATACAGGTTGAGAGACCACATTCTCTCCGCCTGGATCAAATGAATCAACCCCAAAACATGTCAATACAATGATTTTTATAACATCCAGTTACGCCCCATTCTTATAACCCTCCCATATGATTTCATGCATCTTGAGTACAGTGTTATGCAATATTAGGACAATTGGCAAAAACAACCAAGAAATATTTAGCAACACCCATCCTTGTGATGAGGCTAACTCTTGCTTTTCAACTATGTGTCCATATTAGGAATTAAACTGGACTCCATCGGCTTTTCGGATGTGTGTACATGGCTCTTCAGCTGACTAATTTGTTATTGTACTGGAAAGTAGGCTAAAGGTACTTTAGCCTGTATACAGTTCATATGAATATACTTTCCTCTATAAGATAGAACCAAAATGGAGTCTGTTATGCTTTTAGACTATAATGGTGAATATGAGGTCACCTTTGATATTGTGATTATTATGTGTATGCATAAGGGCCCTCATTCCGAGTTGTTCGCTCGCAAGCTGCTTTTAGCAGCATTGCACACGCTAAGCCGCCGCCTACTGGGAGTGAATCTTAGCATAGTAGATTTGCGAACGAAAGATTAGCAGATTTGCGAATAGACAGTTCTTAGCAGTTTCTGAGTAGCTCGAGACTTACTCTGCCACTGCGATCAGTTCAGTCAGTTTCGTTCCTGGTTTGACGTCACAAACACACCCAGCGTTCGCCCAGTCACTCCCCCGTTTCTCCAGCCACTCCCGCGTTTTTCCCAGAAACGGCAGCGTTTTTCCGCACACTCCCATAAAACGCCCAGTTTCCGCCCAGAAACACCCACTTCCAGTCAATCACACTATGATCACCAGAACAAAGAAAAAACCTCGTAATGTCGTGAGTAAAATACCAAACTTAATAGCAAATTTACTTGGCGCAGTCGCACTGCAGACATTGCGCATGCGCATTAGCGACTAATCGCTCCGTTGCGGAAAAAAAATAACGAGCGATCAACTCGGAATGACCCCCAATATACGTACTATCCCGTAGTACATATATATGGCTGTTAGGCCTTTAGAATGTTGTCTCTGTCACAGTATTTGACACTACACTTTGATTTCTACACCCTGCCTATGTCAGCCAGGCTATATCAGCCTTGTATTCCTTAATATGTAGACCAAATACCAAGTGTTTGAATTTTCACTGATTAAGGCCACACCTCACTACCCATCACACACAGAGGGGTAGTGAGAGCAGTACATTTAAAACAAACAGATGCTGAGGGGAGAGACACAATCACAGAAACACAAAGCACTAACAGATCAGACTGTTATTAAAATTATTTCAAATTACCTAATGCAGTAATATTAATTAAGCCCAATGTATCAGGGTTTGCTGGGAGCAGTAGTTCGATAAGATGAACATGAATGTGTAGGGTATAGAAGGGTCAATAGTGTAGGGTATAGAGGGGTCAGTAGGGTATAGAAGAGTCAATAGGGTAGGGTATAGAGGTCTCAGTAGTGTAGGGTATAAAAGTGTCAGTAGTGTAGGGTATAAAGGGGTCAGTAGGGTATAGAAGGGTCAGTAGTGTAGGGTATAGAGGGGTCAGTAGAGTATAGAGGGGTCAGTAGTGTAGGGTGTAGAGGGGTTAGTATTGTAGGGTATAGAGGGGTCAGTAGTGTAGGGTGTAGAGGGGTCATTAACATAGTGTAAGGTGTAGAGGGGTCAGTGATGTAGTGTAGAGGGGTCAGTAATGTAGTGTAGGGTGTAGAAGGGTCAGTAATGTAGTGTAGGGTGTAGAAGAGTCAGTAGTGTAGAGGTATCAGTGATGTAGGGTAGGGTGTAAAAGGTTCAGTAGTGTAGGGTATAGAGGGGTCAGTGGGTTATAGAAGGGTCAGTAGTGTAGGGTATAGAGGAGTCAGTAGGGTATAGAGGGGTCAGTAGTGTAGAGTATAGAGGGGTCAGTAGTGTAGGGTATAGAGGGGTCAGCAGGGTATAGAAGGGTCTGTAGCGTAGGGTATAGAGGGGTCAGAATTGTAGGGTATAGAGGGGTCAGCATTGTAGGGTATAGAGGGGTCAGTAGTGTAGGTTATAGAGGGGTCATTAATGTAGCGTAGGGTTTAGAAGGGTCAGTAATGTAGTGTAGGGTGTAGAAGAGTCTGTAATGTTGTGTAGAGGGGTCAGTGATGTAGTGTAGGGTGTAGAAGGGTCAGTAGTGTAGGGTATAGAGGGGTCAGTAGTGTAGGGTATAGAAGGGTCAGTAGTGTAGGGTATAGAAGTGTCAGTAGTATAGGGTACAGAAGTGTCAGTAGTGTAGGGTATAGAGGGGTCAGTAGTGTAGGGTACAGAGGAGTCAGTAGGGTATAGAGGGGTCAGTAGTGTAGGGTATAGAGGGGTCAGTAGTGTAGGGTATATAGGGGTCAGTAGGGTATAGAAGGTTCAGTAGTGTAGTGTATAGAGGGTCAGTAGGGTATAGAAGGGTCAGTAGTGTAGGGTATAGAGGGGTCAGTAGAGTATAGAAGGGTCAGTAGTGTAGTGTATAGAGGGGTCAGTAGAGTATAGAGCGGTCAGTAGTGTAGGGTATAGAGGGGTCAGTAGTGTAGGGTATAGACGGGTCAGTAGTGTAGTGTAGTGTAGTGTGTAGAGGGGTCAGTAACGTAGTGTAAGGTGTACATTAAACTTGTTCAGAACATTAAAACTTGTACCCTCGCGGGCTCGCTCTGCTCACTACAGGTTAGTATTCCCCATAGATGTCCATGTGGATAGTAAAACTGTTAGCCCAGGCCAGGGCTCCCATGTTCTGACATTGAGCCCAGTGTTTGATATCATAGCGTGACTTGCTATTATTCCTAGTTATCATGTATTCACTGAAAAAGCTTTGTATTGAGACAGTATTCATAATCAGAGTATGAATTGCTACATGGGCTGACTACAGGGGGCCCTGTCTATTTTGTCAGTCCCGGGCCCCACAATTTCTGATGGCAGCACTGCACACACAGGCTACCCTCTCCTGTATTCTCTCCCCTCACAACCCCATTCGCTGCACCCGCAACCATAGGAGTGCGCACGGGTTGTGCATTGTGTGCACAGCACACCCTAATGCCAACCATTTCAGGGATGGATTACTGGCAGGTGATGGGAGGGTGGGCCAGGTGACAGTGATATGCATGGTGCATATCACTGTCACACACACAATTGTGCTGCCTTCAGGACCCTTTGCAATGGCACGTATCACACCCCTCTAGTTATGGCCATGTGTACTAATCCTGCCTACTTTGGTGTTAGTTCCGCCTATCATTGATTTGGTGCCACCCACATGAGGCCACTTCATGAAATTTTTCCAGGGCCACTTTTAGTTCCCAATCCGCCCCTGGGTCGGGGTCTATATGGTCGTACAGGATGAAAGAGGAGAGAGAACAGGTACTATATGAGTGCACAGGGTGACAAGGGAGAGGTGTCAGAGTGACAGGGGAGAGGGGTCAGGTACTTTATGGGCATAGTCAGTGACTAGGAAGTGTGGTCAGGTACTATATGGGAAAACAGATGGATGTGAAAGGAGACAGGTACTATATGAGCACACAGGGCGACAGGGGGAGGGATCAGGTAGTATATGGGCACACAGGGTGACGGGAGAGGGGTCAGGCACTATATGTGTGCATAGTATTACTGCTGTAGAGGGGCCAGGTTACATAACGTGAGGGAAGAGAAAGCTCAGGTTCTACACGGGAACACAGGAGGATAGGGTGGAGGAGTCAGGTACTATATGGGCATGTATGGTGAGAGTGTAAGTGGTTAGGTCCTGAGTGACAGAGGAGAGGGGTCAGGTACTATGTGGGCTCACTGGGTGAAAATGGAGAGGGGCCAGGTACTCTATGGGCCCACAGGGTGATGGAGGAGGAGACAGGTACTTTATGGGTGCACAGGGTTATGGAATAGGAGAGGAGACAGGTACTGTATGTGCGCACAGGGTTACAAGTGTAGAGGGTGAGAGGAGAGAGGTCAGGTACTACATGGGCAGATGGGAGAAAGGGGAGGGAGGTCAGATACTATATGGGCACACCGGATGACAGAAAAAGAGGGGTCACCCACTATATGAGAGCACAGCATGATGTGAGCAGAGTCAAGTATTATATGGACACACAGGGTGACAGCGGTGAGAGATTAGGTATTATTTGGGCGCACAGTGTGATAGGTGTCAGGAACTATGTGATCAAACAGGGTGACGGGAGAGGGTTTAGGCACTATATGGGCGCATAGGGTGATAAGGGTGAGAGGTCAGGTAATATATGGGCACACAGGGGAGAGGGGTCAGGTCTTAAATGGGTGCACAGTGTGATAGGGGTCAGGAACTGTATGGGCAAACAGGGTGACGGGAGAGGGGTCAAGTACTATATGTACACGCAGAGAGACAGGGGGAGAGGGGTTGTGTACTCTGTAGAGAGGCTAACTGGGCACATGTACTTTTCAGGGGGAGTGGTCTAATTACAGGAGGCACGCCCATGCACCCTTAGAACAAAATACAGAAAAAAATTATTTTAAGCACCTCCCTGGCTACACTGCAGCCCAGCACATAGCAGCGTTCGCTGGGCTGAGGAGAAGAGATGCAGCTGTCGGGTAAGGGAGGGGGATACCTAGGGCCCCATTTGGGCACCTCTATCAGACTTGAGCCTGGGTAATATAGTACCACCCTCCCTCTCTGCGCCACTGGGTACTATATGGGCACATAAGGTGAAAGGGGAGAGGGGTCAGGCACTTTATGAGCACAGAGGGTGACAGATTAAGATGGATCATGTGCTATATGGGCGCACAGGGTTAAAAGTAGAAAAGGGTCGGGAACTATATGGGTGCATAGAGTGAGAGGTGATAGGACAGGTAAATCAAGGGGACAGGGGAGAGAGTTCAGATTTTATATGGGCACACAGGGTGACAGAGGAAGATGGGTCTGTTACTATATGAGAGCAAAGAGTTACAGGTGAGAATAATCAGGTACTATACAGGCACATAGGATGACAGGGGTGAGAGATCAAGTACTATACGGGCGCTTAGGTTGACGTGAGAGAGGTCAGTTACTTTATAGGTGCACAGGGTAACAGGGGATAAGTGTCAGGTACTATATGGGCACACAGAATGACATGTGTTGAGAGGTCAGGGTAATAGGGTCAGAGATGTAGCTAGGTGCCATGGTGCCCAGAGCAAGGGTATGTTTTGGCACCCCGTCCCTGTTCTGAATTGGGGGCATGTTACATTTGAAAAGAAAAAATATTTAAAAAGTCTAAATTCGTGACAGGGCCAGTTCTAGACCTTGTGGAGCTCAGGGCAAAATTTTACTTTGGGCGCCCCCAAAGGTTAAAAACAAGGACAGTGCGCGCCGAAAGTGTGCAACAAAAATATAGAGGAGTGGCTTCATGTGAAGGGGCGTGGTCACAGAATAGTAACAATTCATATTACACCACACAGTATTGTCCGTTATTCATATAACACAACACAGTAGTACCTTTTATACACTTTATGCCACACAGTATAGTCCCTTATACACATTACGCCACACAGAAGAGCCCTTATACATGTTACACAGCACAGTAAAGCCGCTTATACCTGCTACGACACAGTAGAGTTGCTTATATATTTTACACCACAGTAGAGCTGTTTATATACATTGTACCAAAGTAGAGCCGCTTATACAAGTTACACCACAGTAGAGCTGCCTATACACATTACACCGCAGTAGAGCTATTTACACGGGATGCAATCAATTTGCCTACAATCAAAATCCCGACAACCATTGACCGACGGTCAAAATCCCGACAAGGTTGAAATCCTGTGCCCAAAGCATGGAGAGCGCAGCGAGCCATGCGAGGGGATGCCGGAACACTTACACGGCGTCCATGTCGAGCTATGACATTGACAAAGAAAAACAGAAAAACTCATGACGGTATTTTGACATGTCGGCATTTAAAATGTCGGTATTTTGACCATGTCAGTATTTTGAACTTGTTGGGATTTTGCCCGTCGGTCAATTGTTGCCGGTATTTTCACCGTCTGCATTTTGATTGTAGGTATTTCATACTAAACCCATTTATACATGTTATGCCACAGTAGAGCCATTTATACTTGTTACTCTGCAGCTTCTAATGCAGAGAGAGGTGCTGTAGCTGCAGCTGGGGCAGGGAGAGATGCTGCAGCAACAATGTAGAGAGAGGTGCTGCAGCAGCCAGGACAGAAAGAGATTCTGCTGTATCGAGGGCAGAGTGGTGTAGCAAAACAGACGTAACCCTGCTGTACAGCTTCAAGCAGACAGACATATAAAGAGGGCGGCAGAGCTACGGCATGTACTGGCTGTCAGTGTCTCCTGCTTTCACCTCTGGCCTGCCCTGTTCCCTACCTAGCCTCCTTGTCCCTCTGCTTCTCCTCCTCCTGCTCTGCGGCGGCCTATACAGTGGCCCATGGTATAGATGGCGAAGGGAGGGGGAGGCGGCAGCGTATCTTCTAACTTTTCAGGCACCCAGGGCTCACGCTCCTCTGGAGCCACCCTTGCTACACCCCTCGATAGGGTAAAGGTTAACAAGTACTACGTGGGCGCACAGGATGAAAGAGGAGAGGTGTCAGGTACTATGGGCCTAATGCAGATCTGATCATAGCAGCAAATTTGTTAGCAGATGGGCAAAACCATGGGCCTAATTCAGACCTGATCATTGATGTGCTTCCCTGACAAGCGGGGGGACGCCCAGCACAGGACTAGTCCAGCCTGCATGTCAGGCCCTACCCTGCGGCACAAGTACAAAAGCATTGCACGGCAGCAGGGTGCTAGTATCTCCCTACAGCACAGCTCCTGCACACTGGCAGGGAGCTACTTGTCACTGTCCAGGTTGCAGCGGCAGCGTGTGATGTTACGCCTGTGTTGCCTGAACTGCGCCCCCTAAAACAGACCGCCCCCTTCCGCCCGGTGACCACCTCTGCCTGTCAATCAGGCAGAGGTGATTGCAGGGCTGAGACGACTGCGATCACATCCGCAGTTCAGACCTGATTGGCTGCTGTGCGAAAATGCACAGCAGCGATCAGGTCTGAATTAGGCCCCATGTGCACTGCAGGAGGGGCAGATATAACATGTGCAGAGAGAGTTAGATTTGGGTGGGATGTGTTCAAACTGAAATCTTAATTGCAGTGTCAAAATAAAGCAGCCAGTATTTACCCTGCACAGAAACAATATAACCCACCCAAATCTAACTCTCTACACATGTTCTATCTGCCCACCCTGCAGTGCACATGGGGCCTAACTCAGATCTGTTCGCTCGCTAGCGTTTTTCGCTGCACAGAGATCAGGTAACTAATGCACAGGCGTATGCACCGCAATGCGCAGGCATGCCATATGTTTACAAAGCGGATCGTTTTGTACACTGGTTCTAGCGAAGAAACCATTCGCACAGCCGTTCGCAAGGAGATTGACAGGAAGAGGGCATTTGTGGGTGGTAACTGACCATTTCCTGGGAGTGGTTGGAAAAACGCAGGAGTGTCAAAGTGTTTGCAGGGCGGGTGTCTGATGTCAATTCCGGGCTCCAATAGGCTGAAGTGATCGCAGCGGCTGAGTAAGGTCAGAGCTACTCAGAAACAGCACAAGCTGTTTTTGTACAGGGCAGCTGCACACGTGTTCGCACACTTGCAAAGCTAAAATACACTCCCCTATAGGTGGAATCTATCTTTTTGCAGCGCTGCAAAAAATAGCTAGCGAGCGAACAGATTTGAATTAGGCCCATGGTTTTGCCCATCTGCTAACAAATTTGCTGCTACAATCAGGTCTGAAATATATGCACACAGCGTGATAGGATAGAGACTAACAAGTACTATATGGGCAAACACAGTGACAGGGAAGAACGGTCAGATGCTATATGGGCACAGGATGACAGGAGAGGGGTCAGGTACTATTTGGGGACACATGATGACAGGAGAGAGAGGTCAGTTACTATATGGTGCACAGGGAAATGGGAGAGGGATCAGGAACTAGAGGGATAAGCTACTATATGAGAACACAAGGTGATGGGTGAGAGGTCAGATACTATGGGGTATATTCAATTGCGGTCAAATTCATGAAATTGTCGAAAAACGGGGCATTTTCGACAAAAGAAAACCTGTCGAATTGGATTCGACAATTCAATACAGTACTTTTTGACAAAAAAACTGCCGTTTCATTTTCGACTTTTTTCAATTCGACATTTTTTCAATTCGACATGTCTGCAATGGTAAAAATGCGGCTTTTCGACAAAAGTATATTCAATTGAAGAATGTCGATTCGACAACAGTGCTTTTCGACAGTCATTTCGTCAATTTCATTCTGCCTCATTTTTCTGTCGTGAGCTGATAACTTTTTTAATAACATGTATTTTTTGGTGCTTTTTTATCTATTTATATTTGAAGGGATTATCTACTTAGTTTGTCTATTTATGACCCACAAGTATTATTTAATTGATTTTTTTTAAAGAATATTTATTCCTGCACTCGGCTGAGGGAAATGTACCCATGATTCCACAGTTTTACCCAGGATACACTTCGGCAAAGCCACTCCTCTCTCCTCGCTCCCGTTTTTGACACTTCAGGGAGAGGAGCCATTACAGTCAGCTCTCTTGTGGAATCGTTTTTTTAGGACAATCCCTGCGTTTTACCACATTTATATCCTATTTTTGTACTGACTACAATAATGGAGCCTTTTTCTGACCAGATTGTGATGTTCATGCTGGCTGCAAGTATGGAGGAAGAAAGGGCTGCTGAACATCAGGATCAAGGTCAGCAAATGTCTGCATTGAGTCAGTAGTGCGTGTTTCATTTCCACGTCCACGCCAGTATCGCACTAGGCGTGAACTGGAGGATCACAGCGAGTTCGAGGTGATTCAAAATTATTGCTTATTGACTAGCGAAATATATTCGCTGTACGATCTGTTGGAGGCCGACCTGGATCCTCGGGCACGGACCAATCGCGCAGTCAGTGGTTTCCAGATACTGCTGGCTACGTTACATTTTTTGGCGTCAGACACATTCCAGCCTACTTTGTCTCAAACATGCGGTTTTTCACAGCCGACACTGTCGCGCAGTATAACCCAGGACATTAGGGCTTTCCGCAAATTGACAACCCAGTTCATCAGATTTCCAGATACAGTCAGCAGATGGCGTGAGATCCAATTAGGCTTTTTCACTGAACACAAATTTCCCAATGTTTTGGGCGCGATTGACTGTACCCACGTGCACATCAGGCCGCCACGGAATTTGGAAGAATGTTTTTGGAACTGAAAACGCTTCCATTCCATGAATATACAGGCGGTCTGTGATGTCAATATGAAATTTACCAATATTTTTGTGGAATTTCCTGGGTCATCTCACGACTCCTTCATCCTAAGCCAGTCATCGCTGTTTGACAATTTCGAGACAGGAACAATGCCGAGTGGCTGGCTGTTAGGTAATTTTTAAAAAAATTATTATTATTATTTTTTTATATTACCCACCATTTTTCTTTTTCCCATAGGCAATGCGGGTTATCCCAACAAATCTTGGCTCTTGACCCCATTGTCTAATCCTGTTGGTGAAGCTAAAGAACGGTACCAAGAGCCACACAATACATCGAGGGGAGTAATTGAGCGTGCCTTCGGTGTACTCAAAAGCCAGTTTAGATGTTTAGACACTTCCGGTGGTGCTCTTTTGTACTCACTGGTGAAGGTTTGCAGCATGGTAAATGCATGTTGTATTTTACACAACATATGTGTCACAAACCGTTTGTCGGTGACTCTTCATCGCAGGGCTTTCCGATGCGGGAACCGTTCTTCTGCTCCACTGGTGGGTATGGATGAAGGAGATGATTTTCGAAGGACACTGCTCAACACTTTTTTTTCCACTGCCTGTGAGTATACTTGTAATATTTGTATTTTCCTGGAAACTGAAATTGTCATATTCTAAAAAAAAATGTTTATTTATGTATTACAGAGTTGCACAGTTTACATCCTGTTGATGGCCCTTCCCAGGAATATTTTCATCCTGTTGATGCCCTGTTACCACCAGTTTTTTTCTGTTGTTGGGTTGCCGCAGTTATTGGTCCAGTTTACCCCCCTCTACCATGGACGTCCTACTTGTGATGTGGACATGAACCACCGCCATGTTACAGAGTCACTCTTTCAGGTGAGATGTATTGGCCAAAACTCCATCTTGTCTGAGTAACCTGTATGTATGCGCAGTGTTGCTGGGACCTCTTGTTCTTTCCCAAGGTGGAGGAAACACTCTCAAATTACCTGGTACTTAATCCTTTTTCACTTCCACAGGTCTTGCGGAGTATCCTTCCCAAGTTGCAGTAACCAGCGTGGATGTGAAGTGACATGACAGTTCCCCTGCTGTACCATGGGCGACCTACCACAATACCACCGCATCTCTGAAATGCCCTATTTTACATTTCATTTACTAATAATTTAAAGAAAACACACAAAACTTCTCAATTTAACAATTTATTGCAGAATATTACACTTGCATTTTATTTTGTATTAAAAAATAAACTATAATAAAACAAAAAAGAAGTGTTTGTTCTTCTTTAAACATTACTTTTTCTTGTGTAGATATCTGTTAAAAAAAAAAGAAATTCCATATTAAGTAAAGACACTGTAATGATGTCATGTTCACATTCTTTTCCCAAGAACATTTGTGGAACCAAACAGTCCAGCATGACCCATTGCTGGACGGTGTTGTTCCCCAAGGGCAGGAGGTCCAAAGTGGCAGAGTGGTGTCAGTGTTCAGCACTTTGACACGCCTGCACTTATGGAACCATACAGTCCAGCATGACCCATTGCTGGACTGTGTTGATCCCCAAGGGCAGGCGGTCCAAAGTGGCAGAGTCAAGACAGTGTTCAGCACTTTGACACGCCTGCACTTGTGGAACCACACAGTCCAGCATGACCCATTGCTGGACTGTGTTGTTCCCCAAGGGCAGGCGGTCCAAAGTGGCAGAGTCAAGACAGTGTTCAGCACTTTGACACGCCTGCACTTGTGGAACCACACAGTCCAGCATGACCCATTGCTGGACTGTGTTGTTCCCCAAGGGCAGGCGGTCCAAAGTGGCAGAGTCAAGACAGTGTTCAGCACTTTGACACGCCTGCACTTGTGGAACCACACAGTCCAGCATGACCCATTGCTGGACTGTGTTGTTCCCCAAGGGCAGGCGATCCAAAGTGGCAGAGTGGTGTCAGTGTTCAGCACTTTGACACGCCTGCACTTGTGGAACCACACAGTCCAGCATGACCCATTGCTGGACTGTGTTGTTCCCCAAGGGCAGGGGGGACAAAGTTTCTTGAATATATACAGTTGTGCTCATAAGTTTACATACCCTAGCAGAATTTGTGATTTTCTGGCCATTTGTCAGAGAATATGAATGATAACTCACAAACTTTTCTCTCACTCATGGTTAGTGGTTGGGTGAAGCCATTTATTGTCAAAGAACTGTGTTTACTCTTTTTAAATCATAATGACAACAGAAACTACCCAAATGACCCTCATCAAAAGTTTACATACCCTGGAGATTTTGGCCTGATAACATGCACACAAGTTGACACAAACGGGTTTGAATGGCTACTAAAGGTAACCATCCTCACCTGTGATCTGTTTGCTTGTAATCAGTGTGTGTGTATAAAAGGTCAGTGAGTTTCTGGACTCCTAAAAGACCCTTGCATCTTTCATCCAGTGCTGCACTGACGTGTCTGGATTCTGAGTTATGGGGAAAGCAAAAGAATTGTCAAAGGATCTGCGGGAAAAGGTAATTGAACTGTATAAAACAGTAAAGGGATATAAAAGATATCCAAGCAATTGAGAATGCCAATCAGCAGTGTTCAAACTCTAATTAAGAAGTGGAAAATGAGGGATTCTGTGGAAACCAAATCACGGTCAGGTAGACCAACAAAAATTTCAGCCACAACTGCCAGGAAAATTGTTCGGGATGCAAAGAAAAATCCACAAATAACTTCAGCTGAAATACAGGACTCTCTGAAAAAAAAGTGGTGTGGTTGTTTCAAGATGCACAATAAGGAGGCATTTGAAGAAAAATGGGCTGCATGGTCGAGTCGCCAGAAGAAAGCCATTACTACGCAAATGCCACAAAGCATCCCGCCTACAATACTCCAAACAGCACAGAGACAAGCTCCTTGGTAGTACCCGGTCGGGGGTGGGGGAGGCCAACACAAATTTAAAACAATAGCAAGAAGAAAAAAAAACTAATGGGAGGGAGAGAAAGGGAAACATGAAAAACATAGTAAATAATAAAACAATACGACCGCGCTTATGGTGGTTGTTGGCTGTCCGGATCCTCTTCCTCTTGATGTGGCGACGATGTCCTGGGCGGCTGTGGAGTGCCTTGAGTTGGCCTTGGTGGCCGTGCTGGTGTAAATGTTGCGGCTGGTGTTGGTGGTGGAGGCATCTGGTAGGTGGGGTACATCCCTGTATATCCTTGGTACAGCTGTGACTGTCCATACCAGGATTGTGGTGGAGCAAGGGCAGGAGGTGTCAGTGTGGTTTGTGGTGGTGGATGTGGTGGTTGACCAGCGTGTTGATGAGCTGACTCTGGGAGCTTATCGTAGATCATCTGTAGCGTTGTTGCAATGATCTGATGGCTGGCTGCGGAATGTCGTTGGCTCTCTGACATGTTCTGAACGCTGTGTGCCTGGCATGCCGTGTTATCCACCAGCCGGTTGATGGATGTGACCAGAACGTGAAGGATGTCCATAGTCTCCCTGTGATCTGCTTGCCTGGTCTTTCGCGTTTCTGCCGTGCTGTCGGCAAGAGCCTTTTGCATTTCAACCATACCAGTTGCCATCTTCTCCATTGTCTTCTCAATGGCGTCCAGTCTGGTATCAACGACAAACGTGTAATTATCCTGGCGGGCATTCATCTCTGCTGCCAGGGTGTTTACCCTCTGAACATTTGAGGGATCCTGCCCTTGCTGAATGTCTGCCACCAATTGCATTTGTGCAGCTGAAAAGAAAATTAGAAATTATAATACACATTCATACATATGTTTGAAGGTTCACAATTTGTTAGATAATTACTCACACAGGGATGTAGAAACAGCGGGCTGCTGCACTTCCACCTCGTCGTCCGACTCATCCTGTAAGAGATCCGGCCTGAAGTAGGGACCAATCCCTGACGCAAATCCGTTGCTGGTCCGTGGCACCTCTGTTTGCAAAAGAAAAAACACAACAATAAAATTAATAAACTATACAAAAATGGTGACCCCCCCACACCCCCCAAAAAATAAATAAATAACCTTCTCCATCCTGTGGTGCCACTGCTCCAGGAGCTTCACTGGTCCTCAATTCTGGAGACTTTTCTTGGGTATGGCTGGATGCGTCTACACGGCTGTCATCAAACCCTAGAAAAGTCTTGTCCGTTAACCCTGTCGACTCAAACAGTTCAGGTGATGGGTCCACAACGGTAGTGTCTTCTTGAGGCTCTTGTGTCACAGTCCCAGAGCTCCTGGAGAGATCATGAGCTGATGATGCCCTGCGCGCAGGAGATGTAGTTTGGCGCCCAGCTGGTGGTGTGGTCGCCGACAGTGTCTGGTGCGCAGGTGACGTTCTGCGCACTGATGTCTGGCGCGCAGGTGATGGTCTGCGCGCTGACGATGTCTGGTGCGCAGGTGACTTTCTGCGCACTGATGATGTCTGGCGCGCAGGTGATGGTCTGCGCGCTGCTGATGCTTGCTGCGCAGGTGATGGTACGTGCGCTGCTGCTGATGCCTGCTGCGCAGGTGATGGTCCGCGCGCTGGCGATGTCCTGCGCGCAGGTGATGTCCTCTGGGCAGGAGGGTCTGGGGGAAAGAACAAACACATTAGCAAATAAAAACAAAAATGTTTAGTACAGCTCATCTGAATGTATTCTTACCATCACTCCTCCTTTTGGACTGCTTTTCTCCTGCCGTCTTCCGTCTTCTGGGTGGTTCTTCTTCGTCCTCGGGAAAGCCAGCAGGGTGGCTGGAGTCCACACCTCCGCGAACTCCTTGGACCATGACAGGGTTCATGCACCTTTTTAGAACTTCCTCCCAGGGAAGCCACTTCAAATTGAGAGCCGGACCACTTCCGGTAGCTGTCTTGTGTCGGCGCTGAATCCCCATCTTTTTCTTGGTCTGTCTACAGCAATCACTGTACCGCTTCATGCAGTTTCTGGTGCTCCGACGGTTTCCAGATACTGCAGTGACTTGTCTCGCGATGGCATCCCAGATGTTTTGCTTTGTCTTAGCTGCTGTGATCTGTGCCCTTGGTCCATACAGAACATATTAGGAACTGTCGACGCCATCCACTAGGGCACAGTTTTCCGCCTCAGTGTATCTGGGTCCACGCGGATTCTTCCGTCCTGTGTCTTCACCAGAGGCTTCCTCCTCCGACTGATCCTCTGGCTGGCTTCTTGCCTTTAGGGATAAAAAACATGCAATTAATACTAACACAATGATCTGTATGTCCCTGGGAGTGTGTCAGTATCCCTGGCAGTGCGCAAAGATACCTGTTGGTGTGCCTGGCAGTGCGCAAACTAGCCCATGGGTGTGTCAAGTTGGATGCTATTGTGTCTGCAGGTGTTGTCAGTAATTACCTTTCTAGGCCTTTTCTTTTTCTTTCTCTTTTCCGTTTGGTACATTGATGACCGCGGCTGATCACTGGATGCCTATTCAGTCATCTCCTCCTCCTGGGTCGGCTCCCACTCCTCGTTGCTGGCCAGGGAAAATTCTTCTGAGGGGTGGGGGGAAGGGGGGTATCGGGGGAGCTTGTCCCTGGACATCTCTGGTGTAAAAATAAAGTTTTTTTTACAAATTTACCCCACATTACATAATTACATGCAACCACACATGTCATGCTGCTGGGACCACAGTGCCCAAACAGGACCAAACACACATTCGCACATAGAAAACCACGCCCAAACTGGCAAAAAGTAAGTAAATGTGCCAGCAGCATGACATGTTGGGATGCAGCAGTGCTGAAGCATGACCAAACTTTAAAAAAAATAAAAAAAATACCAAAACGCTATTAGAGACACACCAACATGACATGCTGCTGGGACCCCAGTGCTCAAGCAGGACCAAACACACATATATAAAAAAATAAAAAATAAAAAATTGCAAAACCTCACCCAAACAAGCCAAAAAGGCAGTAAATGCATCCCTGCACCCCAACATATCATGCTGGTGGTACACCAGTGCTAAAGAATGACCCAAAAAAATATGTTTTGCAAATAAAAGGGGAGCACATGTAAACCGCATGGCACAAACCAAACATGCAAACCCCCCCCCCCCCCAAACAAGCCAAAAAGCCAGTAAATGCATCCCTGCACCCCAGCATGTCATGCTGGTGGTACACCAGTGCTAAAGAATGACCCAAAAAACATGTTTTGCAAATAAAAGGGGAGCACATGTAAACCGCATGGCACAAACCAAACATGCAAAACCTCATCCAAACAATCCAAAAAGGCAGTAAATGTATCCATGCACCCCAACATGTTATGCTGGTGGCACACCAGTGCTAAAGAATGACCCAAAAAACATGTTTTGCAAATAAAAGGGGAGCACATGTAAACCTCATTGCACAAACCAAACATGCAAACCCTCTCACAAACAAGCCAAAAAGCCAGTAAATGCATCCCTGCACCCCAACATGTAATGCTGGTGGTACACCAGTGCTAAAGCATGACCCAAAAAACATTTTATGCAACCAAAAAAACGTGAAAAACTACCCCCAAACAAAAACGCAAAAAAATACATGCAGCGATACAAGCAGGACCTGCAGCAATACAAACAGGACCTATATACACATACCTGTACACATATACATACCCCAAACACCCCAAAGCAACACCACATGTACACCTCATGGCACCCTCCCACCACCCAAACATTACATACTGCACTCATACCTCATCCAAAACAGTAGCCAAGCACTCAGAACAACACCCGTACACTACACAAACACCTACATGCAACACCAGACCACAAGTGGTACTTACCTACAAATGTAGAAATCGCTCCAAAAACGACTCTCCTCCGGGGTAACAGGTCTTCTGTCCGTCCTGGATTAAAGTCTGCTGGGTGTACAAACGATACCACAGCAAAAAACAACAACCAATTTGCTAGCTCTGCAGCACCTCCACACCTCTCTGCAGTTTCACAAAATGGCTGCTGAGCACGCAGCAAACAAGCCCTATATAGAACTCCAAACGTCGGGAAGTCGAATCCAGGCCGCCCACTATTCAACGATTGCTCCGTTTTTCGACAGGGGGAGTGTCGAATCCGTTATGAAATGAATATGTCGAATTCATGGTCCCGGGTGGAGGGTTCGACTGTCGAATAGTGTCGAATCCAAAAATTGGTCGAAATCACGCCGTAATTCGATCGGAATTGAATATATCCCTCTATGTGCAAACAAGGTGCCAGGAAAGAGAGGTCAGAAACTATATGGGTGCAAAGGGTAACGGGAGATGGGGCAGGTACTATATGGGTGCACAGGGGGGAAAAAAGGAGAGTAGTCAGGTACTATGGGAGACATTTACTAAGCAGTGATAAGTGCAGAGAAGTGAGCCAGTGGAGAAGTTGCCCATGGCAACCAATCAGCACTGAAGTAACATCTATAATTTGCATACATTAAAATTATACAGAGCTGCTTATTGGTTGATGGGACAACTTCTCCACCGGCTCACTTCTCTGCTCTTATCACTTCTTAGTACATGTCCCCCTATATTACCCCTTTCACATCGCAAAAATAACCAGGTATTGACCCGGCATATTGCCCGGTCGACATGGGTTCGTGTGCGGTGTGAAAGGTCCATGGCCGAATTCCCGGGTTGCCTGACCCAGTAATTCAACCCAGGTTATAAGAAGGGTTATTCCTGGGTTGAATACCGGGTCAGTGGCAGCATAAACGGATTCTGACCAGTTTACTACATAGGGAGAGGCGGCGCAGAGATGAGCTCATCTCCCAGCTCCACCTACGCCGCAACTGCCGCCTCCGTCTCCCACCGCTATGTCAACCGACCTGTGCCGGGTCGGGAAGCCAGCGCTTAGCCTCCAATGCCGAATCCCACCTGGAAAGGACCCGTTTCCAGTTCCCGCGTGGGATCCGGCATTGGAGATGTGAAAGGGGTATATGAGAGCATAGAGTGACGGGATCAGTACTAAATGCCGCCGGTCGGAATCCCGGCAGGTATTATATGGGCACACTGGGTGATGGGGTTAAAGGGTTCAGGTTATATGTGGGCCCATAGGGTGAAAAGGGAGAGGAGTCAGGTATTATATGGGCACACAAGGTGACAGGGGAGAGTCAGTCTAGTTAAATGCTAACTGGCATCTGATCAGAGCAACAATTGAATAGCTCTGATAGTTTCACATTCATTGAGATGGCCAGCAGGAGGCATGCACTACAAATGAATCATCCCCTGTGTACTGCAGAGCACTCTGACTGATGATGGACCTTACCCAGTCCCCAGCACAAGAGATTGGTGGCAGATGATTAGAGATGGCTGCACGTGGTGCAGGCATGCTTTACTTTCTGGTTCTCACTGTGCATATCCTAGACAGACAGTTTAGCAGAATTTTATAACATATACATAATTATACAATAGATTAAGAAGCCAACAAATGTTTCAACTGTGAGTGGGCACCATGCTGGGGGAACAAAGGAGGTCCCTTACCTCCGTTTCCCTTGGGTGGGCGGCGGTACGCGGCGGGATGCGGCAGTGCGGCGAGCTTCCAGGACGGAGGGGCTTGTATCTGCTGGGATTCAAGCCCCTCCAATCACGTTGTAGCCATTTGAATTTGGGGCCGGGCGTGAGCCAATCGGGGCTCGCGTCCGGTCAGCCAATAGGAACGGGCCGCGACAAGCCAATCAAGGCTCGTTGCCTCATAGCTCCGCCCCCTCCCAGCATCATATAACAGATGCTGCGGAGCGGGAGAGCTCAGTCAGGCGCCGGAGCCGGAGCGGTTAAGAGCTCTAGAAGAGAAGAAGCCAGCAGCGGAGGAAGACCCAGCGGCAGTGGAGGAAGACCTGGCGGCAGCGGAGGAAGACCCGGTGGCAGGGAGAAGAGGAGGCGTGGCCGAGGACCAAGAGGAGGCGGAGCCCGGGATCCAGCGGCGGAGGTCCGGTAGGGAGTGCTGCAGTGTGTGGGCAGCAAAAGAGCTAACGAAGCTACCCACTGCAGCCTCTCCCTAGGAACCAGGTAGGAGGCCTTTGGCCATCAGCACAATCCTCTAGACCACCGGGTGTTCAGGCAATAGGCCTGTGGGAATAAACAGGCAATAGGCCTGAGTTGCAGATAGGAGTACGGTCCACCAATTTGTCAGTAGTAACTTCTACCCTCTGTTTGGCAGGCATTAGGCCTGGGCGCACTACAGGCTTAGGGCCTGCGAGGACATAGGTTTATTAGCCACAGGTATAATTTGTAATCTTGGTGCTAGGCCAAGGTTAAAGCATCACTAGGCAGGCAATAGGCCTGAGAGGCAATTACCGGCATTAGGCCACGGGTGCATTAGGAAAATAGGATTTGGATTGTGGTCTTTGCTCTAGGCCAGGACCACCAATGATAAAGTAGAGGGCTCTAGGTCCACTGGGTTATTCCAGGGTTTTCACCCCCAAAGTGGGAGAAGTTCACAGTACAGACCCCCCTCTCTGGCTGGGTACCCGCAGCGGGTGGGCTGTACGGTAGCTCGCTCGGGGGCCAGTTGCAGGTCGGGTGCGGAGGGCCGGCTGGCCCTCGTATTCTGTACACAGCTGTAGTGTTGTGGAGGCTGTGGAGAGACTGTCCAGCCTCACACGGCCTACCCCTTGACTATGGAGTAGGCGGCGGCCCCCGTAGGGAATTAGATTATGCAGGCAATTGTCCACCGGCGCGAAGTGGTTGAATCTTCCACCAAACCGGACTAGAGAGGTAACACATTTTGGGGGTAATTCCAAGTTGATCGCAGCAGGATTTTTGTTAGCAGTTGGGCAAAACCATGTGCACTGCAGGGGAGGCAGATAAAACATGTGTAGAGAGAGTAAGATTTGGGTGGGTTATTTTGTTTCTGTGCAGGGTAAATACTGGCTGCTTTATTTTTACACTGCAATTTAGATTGCAGATTGAACACACCACACCCAAATCTTACTCTCTCTGCACATGTTAAATCTGCCTCCCCTGCAGTGCACATGGTTTTGCCCAACTGCTAACAAAAATCCTGCTGCGATCAACTTGGAATTACCCCCTTTGTTCTGTTGTCACATTGTTGCCTTGTATGTGCTTGTACTGCTTGCTGGAGTTAGGTGTAGTAGCTAACCAAGTTGCACTGTTTAGAGTTTGTAGTAAATAGGCTCAGTTCCGTTGTTTGTCTGTTTATAAGTTTGTAGGGAGGCTGCTGTCATTCTCTTTCCAGGAGTGACAGGCAAGCTGACAAGAGTGCCAGTGTGAGTATACTCGGTGTGTGTGTGTCCTGGTCCGCATTGAGCGCTGGTTTGCGAGACCCCGCTAGGCCTAGTGGGCTCGCTTTCACCTAGGTGCGCAAGTGCTGAGTAGGTGACGTTTGGGTGGCTGAGGCCTTAAGGCCAGTGATGATATTCACCAAACCGGTGAAAGTCGGAGCCACCCCGGTGTGCCCTTTCTCCCATCGCGGAAAGAGCTGACACACAGTGATAGTGTTTCTTTTCCCCCTAGCCGTCGGGCCCTCCAGGCTGAGTCCCCGTCTTGAGGTTTAAAGGAAGGATTTCCCCAGACAAAGTAAACATGCGGTCGGGAACTGAGGATAACCACTTGTGGTAAGGAGCGCGGTACACCTGCACGGCAGCAGGCACTACACTGCACCGCCACCCTTACACAACCAAGACTCCAGCTGATGACTGAGACAAGAAAGTGAGCCATCTATTGTGTTATAAACATAAGAGAAAGGCAGTACCTGTACTACCAGTAACTGCTGCCATCTAATGGCAGCAGAAAAAAACAACATTGGCCCTCAGTCCGAGTTGTTCGCTCTCAGGCTGCTTTTAGCAGCATTGCACACGCTAAGCCGCCGCCTACTGGGAGTGAATCTTAGCTTAGCAAAATTGCGAACGAAAGATTCTCAAAATTGCGAATAGAAATTTCTAAGCAGTTTCTGAGTAGCTCGACACTTACTCTGCCACTGCGATCAGTTCAGTCAGTTTCGTTCCTGATTTGACGTCACAAACACACCCAGCGTTCGCCCAGACACTCCCCCGTTTCTCCAGCCACTCCCGCATTTTTCCCAGAAACGGCAGCGTTTTTTCACACACACCCATAAAACGTCCAGTTTCCGCCCAGAAACACCCACTTCCTGTCAATCACACAACGATCACCAGAACGAAGAAAAAACCTCGTAATGCCGTGAGTAAAATACCAAACTTCTTAGCAAATTTACTTGGCGCAGTCGCAGTGCGAACATTGCGCATGCGCAGTTTGCGGAAAATCGCTGCGATGCGATGAAAAAGAACGAGCGAACAACTCGGAATGAGGGCCATATTTCTTAAGCATGCATAAGAACAGTCTCAGGTAGCAAATTATTTTCTTTTCTCTGGATGTTTATCACAGAATAAGTTAGTAAAGAAGACTTTGGTTGATTTTAAGCTTTCTCCATTTATGTAGAAAATTGGAACTATTCTCAGGTAACTTCATCTTAATGTGAGCAGAGTTTTTCTTTAATAAAGCTTGTCCCAGTACAAACAACAGATCAGCCTGTGCGCTAAGCATTGTAGGTTAGCACAGATTGCTCAGCACACTTCGCTATACACCGCTATACACACAGCGATGTGTGCTAAGCGATCTGTGCTAACCAGTGTTCTTAATGCACATGCTAGGCAATCTAACTAGATCTTGCCTACATGCATGAATGAACTGAGCTGGCGATAGTGGAGCGCGGGGTCGTGTATCACTATCGCTATGGGGCATACACACAGAGCAATGTATGCTTAATTTCTAAATGATCTAGTCCAGTGTTTTTCAACCACTGTGCCGTGGCACACTAGTGTGCCCTGAGCAGTCTCCAGGTGTGCCGCCAAAGAAACAGAGCCAGGACCATCAGTGTTTTGCCGCTACTGAGGCCCTGGAACGATTAATACTGGTGGGTTTAGTGGTTGCAGAGCCAGTTCTAATTTTGGGCCCGGGCAGTGTTGGGCTTTTCTGGCTTTTTCAGAAGTGGCTCAGGCATTACCTATGGAGAAGCTGCGACATGACATCCTAGGACACGCAACTGCACCATGCATCACCATAATATTTGAATGTGCCTTGGCAATATTTAGATCTTGTTCAGTGTGCCGCGAGTTGTAAAAGGTTGAAAATCTCTGATCTAGTCAGATCGCTTAGAAAATAGGTAAAAATCGCCCTGTGTGTACTCCCCATAAGACTAGCTTGTTGCATCTGATGCAGTGTCCTGGACCCCAGTTTACACATTATGTTGCAATATTAACTAGTTACAGCTGCTAGTGTTTAATATCAAATAGCAGCCAGCTTGGCTGTGATTAGACGGGAAGCATTCAATATCCCAGCTGTCGGAATCCCGGTGCTCAGCATAACAGCCGTGATATTGTAGTAGACCCAGTTAGAGTGTAGGTGAGGTCCTCATCAGTTTCTTCTGTGGCCCATTGTAATGGATAGTACTTTTAGCCTGGGGCTTGACTTGGCTGATGTAAGCTATGATCCTCAATCTTCCTGGTTAATCTTTATTAAGAACACTTCCTATCCCATGGTAGCTGGGATAGGATGACTGTGATGTGATGACTATCCACATGATGAATATATGGCTTACTGGGTTTTTCATAAATCCAGAGCCTCTATTAGACATGTGTTTGGCTTTTAAAAGGGTTCTGCACAAGGAGTACATCTTGCATCGGAATTAACATTAGGAGTTTCAAGATGCTACTTTACTGATAGCATGGTCCACTTTGATCAGTAGCTTGTACTCATGGTGTACCGAAACACAAAACGGTAGTAGACACAGAATTTGCAAAATGGTTTTAGCTCAAATAAACTAAAAGACAGGATGAGGCCAGTTTCTTTATTTTGACTAAAGCCAGTATGTCCTTATATATTTTACAGATATTTGGGGAAGCTTACATTTAGCAAGAGAAAGATTTAGTCCATATTCTCTGAAACAACTAATGGCTTACAGGAGACTTAATTCATGCTATTCTTGCATCAAACCTACAGAGCAGCTCATGTACAGCAAACTGGAAGGATCCCAGTAGGCGGAGACTTGAAATAGTTGAATCTAGGCACGTAATACTGATTCATTATAGTCCTCCTCTTTAATGTCCATCTGTCAACACACAGGTAAATTGATCCAGTCCCTTTTGTATAAAACGTCAGTTGGTAAAGTATACAGATAAGAGTGTTAGTGGTCTATTTATTAACAACAAAAAGCTCTAAATCCAGTGAGAATGTCCCATTGAGAAATGTTGCCTATTTTTCACAACTCAACTGCGGGTGTAGGCTATTGTTGGCAGTAGCCAGCGATGGCCTATAGTGGGGGAACTCTGAGATGTATGGCGAAGTCTATCATAGATAGCAGTAATTTCAAGTACTGCTGCTGTTCTACAATAGCTAATGTTGTCGATGGTATAAATCACATGAACATTTTGGTAGAAAAATATGGTTGTTTATTAAAAAATATATTTTTTTCTTCTTTCTTGTTTGTTACTAATTGTATTTTCAATTTTTTTAAAACTTATTTCTTATTCTAATTAACCAAACTTGTATGGCATTTGTTAAGACTATTCTCACTGCTGCTGGACAGTGTTGCTATAGAGCAGAGTATTACTAAGCACCAGGATTTTTTTCAAATTACAATTAATCGGTCCAATTTTTTCAATTTTTGGAATTAATCTGGTCCAGTTTGACAGACAGGCCCATAGTGTGTAGATTTTGGCCCTCATTCCGAGTTGATCGCTCGCTAGCTGCTTTTAGCAGCAGTGCACACGCTAAGCCGCCGCCCTCTGGGAATGTATCTTAGCTTAGCAGAAGTGCGAACTAAAGAGTAGCAGAATTGCTATTAAAAACTTTCATGCCGTTTCTGAGTAGCTCCAGACCTACTCCTAGCTTGCGATCACTGCAGTCAGTTTAGTTCCTGGTTTGACGTCACAAACACGCCCTGCGTTCGGCCAGCCAGTCCACCGTTTCTCCAGCCACTCCTGCGTTTTTGCCTGGCACGCCTGCGTTTTTTAGCACACACCCGGAAAACGCTCAGTTACCACCCAGAAACACCCACTTCTTGTCAATCACTCACCGATCAGCAGAGCGACTGAAAAGCGTCGCTTGGCCGTGTGTAAAATTGCATAGGTTTGTGTGAAATTACTTAGAGCGTGTGCCCTGCGGCCCATACGCATGCGCAGAATTGCCGGTTTTTAGCCTGATTGCAATTCTGCAAAAAAAGGCAATGAGCGATCAACTCGGAATGACCACCTTTGTTAATATCCACTGGCCTTTCATCTTTTTAACAATCTTTTGATAATCATTGAGAGTTACTAGGAAGGATTCTACTGGACCTTTCTCAAAAACAAATGTTATCGATAGAGATGAGCGGGTTCGGTTCTTCGAGATCCGAACCCCCCCAAAATTCACGTGTTTTACACGGGTCCGAGGCAACCTCGGATCTTCCCGCCTTGCTCGGTTAACCCGAACGAGGCTGAACGTCATCATCCCGCTGTCGGGTTCTCGCTAGTGATGTGCACCAGAAATTTTTCGGGTTTTGTGTTTTGGTTTTGGATTCGGTTCCGAGGCCGTGTTTTGGATTCGGACGCGTTTTGGCAAAACTTTCCTGAAATTTTTTTGTTGGATTCGGGTGTGTTTTGGATTCGGGTATTTTTTTTTTACAAAAAACCTCAAAAACAGCTTAAATCATAGAATTTGGGGGTCATTTTGATCCCATAGTATTATTAACCTCAATAACCATAATTTCCACTCATTTTCAGTCTATTCTGAACACCTCACACCTCACAATATTATTATTAGTCCTAAAATTTGCACCGAGGTCGCTGGATGACTAAACTAAGCGACCCAAGTGGCTGACACAAACACCTGGCCCATCTAGGAGTGGCACTGCAGTGTCAGACAGGATGTCAGATTTAAAAAATAGTCCCCAAACAGCACATGATGCAAAGAAAAAAAGAGGTGCACCAAGGTCGCTCGATGGCTAAGCTAAGCGACACAAGTGGCCGACACAAACACCTGGCCCATCTAGGAGTGGCACTGCAGTGTCAGGCAGGATGGCACTTCAAAAAAATAGTCCCCAAACAGCACATGATGCAAAGAAAAAAAGAGGCGCAATGAGGTAGCTGTGTGACTAAGCTAAGCGACCCAAGTGGCCGACACAAACACCTGGCCCATCTAGGAGTGGCACTGCGGTGTCAGACAGGATATCAGATTTAAAAAATAGTCCCCAAACAGCACATGATGCAAAGAAAAAAAGAGGTGCACCAAGGTCGCTGGATGGCTAAGCTAAGCGACACAAGTGGGCGACACAAACACCTGGCCCATCTAGGAGTGGCACTGCAGTGTCAGACAGGATGGCACTTCAAAAAAATAGTCCCCAAACAGCACATGATGCAAAGAAAAAAAGAGGTGCACCAAGGTCGCTGGATGGCTAAGCTAAGATGCAAAGAAAAATGAAAGAAAAAAGAGGTGCAAGATGGAATTGTCCTTGGGCCCTCCCACCCACCCTTATGTTGTATAAACAGGACATGCACACTTTAACGAACCCATCATTTCAGCGACAGGGTCTGCCACACGACTGCGACTGAAATGACTGGTTGGTTTGGGCCCCCACCAAAAAAGAAGCAATCAATCTCTCCTTGCACAAACTGGCTCTACAGAGGCAAGATGTCCACCTCCTCCTCATCGTCCGATTCCTCACCCCTTTCACTGTGTACATCCCCCTCCTCACAGATTATTAATTCATCCCCACTGGAATCCACCATCTCAGGTCCCTGTGTACTTTCAGGAGGCAATTGCTGGTGAATGTCTCCACGGAGGAATTGAGGTAGAGGTAGAGCAGTGGCCTTCTGTACCGTACTGCTATATATTATATACTGGTGGTCAGCAAACTGTGCAAAACTGAAATGCACCACAGGTATGGATGGATAGTATACTTGACGACACAGAGGTAGGTAGAGCAGTGGCCTACTGTACCGTACTGCTATATAGTATATACTGGTAGTCAGCAAACTGTGCAAGACTGAAATGCACCACAGGTATGGATGGATAGTATACTTGACGACACAGAGGTAGGTAGAACAGTGGCCTACTGTACCGTACTGCTATATAGTATATACTGGTGGTCAGCAAACTGTGCAAAACTGAAATGCACCACAGGTATGGATGGATAGTATACTTGACGAAACAGAGGTAGGTAGAACAGTGGCCTACTGTACCGTACTGCTATATAGTATATACTGGTGGTCAGCAAACTGTGCAAAACTGAAATGCACCACAGGTATGGATGGATAGTATACTTGACGACACAGAGGTAGGTAGAGCAGTGGCCTACTGTACCGTACTGCTATATAGTATAAACTGGTGGTCAGCAAACTGTGCAAAACTGAAATGCACCACAGATATGGATGGATAGTATACTTGACGACACAGAGGTAGGTAGAGCAGTGGCCTACTGTACCGTACTGCTATATAGTATATACTGGTGGTCAGTAAACTGTGCAAAACTGAAATGCACCACAGGTATGGATGGATAGTATACTTGACGAAACAGAGGTAGGTAGAGCAGTGGCCTACTGTACCGTACTGCTATATAGTATATACTGGTGGTCAGCAAACTGTGCAAAATTGAAATGCACCACAGGTATGGATGGATAGTATACTTGACGACACAGAGGTAGGTAGAGCAGTGGCCTACTGTACCGTACTGCTATATAGTATATACTGGTGGTCAGCAAACTGTGCAAAACTGAAATGCACCACAGGTATGGATGGATAGTATACTTGACGACACAGAGGTAGGTAGAGCAGTGGCCTACTGTACCGTACTGCTATATAGTATATACTGGTGGTCAGCAAACTGTGCAAAACTGAAATGCACCACAGGTATGGATGGATAATATACTTGACGACAATGAGGTAGGTAGAGCAGTGGCCTACTGTACTGTACTGCTATATAGTATATACTGGTGGTCAGCAAACTGTGCAAAACTGAAATGCACCACAGGTATGGATGGATAATATACTTGACGACACAGAGGTAGGTAGAGCAGTGGCCTACTGTACCGTACTGCTATATAGTATATACTGGTGGTCAGCAAACTGTGCAAAACTGAAATGCACCACAGGTATGGATGGATAGTATACTTGATGACACAGAGGTAGGTAGAGCAGTGGCCTACTGTACCGTACTGCTATATAGTATATACTGGTGGTCAGCAAACTGTGCAAAACTGAAAAGCACCACAGGTATGGATGGATAGTATACTTGACGAAACAGAGGTAGGTAGAACAGTGGCCTACTGTACCGTACTGCTATATAGTATATACTGGTGGTCAGCAAACTGTGCAAAACTGAAATGCACCACAGGTATGGATGGATAGTATACTTGACGACACAGAGGTAGGTAGAGCAGTGGCCTACTGTACCGTACTGCTATATAGTATAAACTGGTGGTCAGCAAACTGTGCAAAACTGAAATGCACCACAGATATGGATGGATAGTATACTTGACGACACAGAGGTAGGTAGAGCAGTGGCCTACTGTACCGTACTGCTATATAGTATATACTGGTGGTCAGTAAACTGTGCAAAACTGAAATGCACCACAGGTATGGATGGATAGTATACTTGACGACACAGAGGTAGGTAGAGCAGTGGCCTACTGTACCGTACTGCTATATAGTATATACTGGTGGTCAGCAAACTGTGCAAAACTGAAATGCACCACAGGTATAGATGGATAGTATACTTGACGACACAGAGATAGGTAGAGCAGTGGCCTACTGTACCGTACTGCTATATAGTATATACTGGTGGTCAGCAAACTGTGCAAAACTGAAATGCACCACAGGTATGGATGGATAATATACTTGACGACAATGAGGTAGGTAGAGCAGTGGCCTACTGTACTGTACTGCTATATAGTATATACTGGTGGTCAGCAAACTGTGCAAAACTGAAATGCACCACAGGTATGGATGGATAATATACTTGACGACACAGAGGTAGGTAGAGCAGTGGCCTACTGTACCGTACTGCTATATAGTATATACTGGTGGTCAGCAAACTGTGCAAAACTGAAATGCACCACAGGTATGGATGGATAGTATACTTGATGACACAGAGGTAGGTAGAGCAGTGGCCTACTGTACCGTACTGCTATATAGTATATACTGGTGGTCAGCAAACTGTGCAAAACTGAAATGCACCACAGGTATGGATGGATAGTATACTTGACGAAACAGAGGTAGGTAGAGCAGTGGCCTACTGTACCGTACTGCTATATAGTATATACTGGTGGTCAGCAAACTGTGCAAAATTGAAATGCACCACAGGTATGGATGGATAGTATACTTGACGACACAGAGGTAGGTAGAGCAGTGGCCTACTGTACCGTACTGCTATATAGTATGTACTGGTGGTCAGCAAACTGTGCAAAACTGAAATGCACCACAGGTATGGATGGATAGTATACTTGACGACACAGAGGTAGGTAGAGCAGTGACCTACTGTACCGTACTGCTATATAGTATATACTGGTGGTCAGCAAACTGTGCAAAACTGAAATGCACCACAGGTATGGATGGATAGTATACTTGACGACACAGAGGTAGGTAGAGCAGTGGCCTACTGTACCGTACTGCTATATAGTATATACTGGTGGTCAGCAAACTGTGCAAAACTGAAATGCACCACCAGTATGGATAGATAGTATACTTGACGACACAGATGTAGGTAGAGCAGTGGCCTACTGTACCGTACTGCTATATAGTATATACTGGTGGTCAGCAAACTGTGCAAAACTGAAATGCACCACAGGTATGGATGGATTGTATACTTGACGACACAGAGGTAGGTAGAGCAGTGGCCTACTGTACCGTACTGCTATATAGTATATACTGGTGGTCAGCAAACTGTGCAAAACTGAAATGCACCACAGGTATGGATGGATAGTATACTTGACGACACAGAGGTAGGTAGAGCAGTGGCCTACTGTACCGTACTGCTATATAGTATATACTGGTGGTCAGTAAACTGTGCAAAACTGAAATGCACCACAGGTATGGATGGATAGTATACTTGACAACACAGAGGTAGGTAGAGCAGTGGCCTACTGTACCGTACTGCTATATAGTATATACTGGTGGTCAGCAAACTGTGCAAAACTGAAATGCACCACCAGTATGGATAGATAGTATACTTGACGACACAGATGTAGGTAGAGCAGTGGCCTACTGTACCGTACTGCTATATAGTATATACTGGTGGTCAGCAAACTGTGCAAAACTGAAATGCACCAGAGGTATGGATGGATTGTATACTTGACGACACAGAGGTAGGTAGAGCAGTGGCCTACTGTACCGTACTGCTATATAGTATATACTGGTGGTCAGTAAACTGTGCAAAACTGAAATGCACCACAGGTATGGATGGATAGTATACTTGACAACACAGAGGTAGGTAGAGCAGTGGCCTACTGTACCGTACTGCTATATAGTATATACTGGTGGTCAGCAAACTGTGCAAAACTGAAATGCACCACAGGTATGGATGGATAGTATACTTGACGACACAGAGGTAGGTAGAGCAGTGGCCTACTGTACCGTACTGCTATATAGTATATACTGGTGGTCAGCAAACTGTGCAAAACTGAAATGCACCACAGGTATGGATGGATAGTATACTTGACGACACAGAGGTAGGTAGAGCAGTGGCCTACTGTACCGTACTGCTATATAGTATATACTGGTGGTCAGCAAACTGTGCAAAACTGAAATGCACCACAGGTATGGATGGATAGTATACTTGACGACACAGAGGTAGGTAGAGCAGTGGCCTACTGTACCGTACTGCTATATAGTATATACTGGTGGTCAGCAAACTGTGCAAAACTGAAATGCACCACAGGTATGGATGGATAGTATACTTGACGACACAGAGGTAGGTAGAGCAGTGGCCTACTGTACCGTACTGCTATATAGTATATACTGGTGGTCAGCAAACTGTGCAAAACTGAAATGCACCACCAGTATGGATAGATAGTATACTTGACGACACAGAGGTAGGTAGAGCAGTGGCCTACTGTACCGTACTGCTATATAGTATATACTGGTGGTCAGCAAACTGTGCAAAACTGAAATGCACCACAGGTATGGATGGATTGTATACTTGACGACACAGAGGTAGGTAGAGCAGTGGCCTACTGTACCGTACTGCTATATAGTATATACTGGTGGTCAGCAAACTGTGCAAAACTGAAATGCACCACAGGTATGGATGGATAGTATACTTGACGACACAGAGGTAGGTAGAGCAGTGGCCTACTGTACCGTACTGCTATATAGTATATACTGGTGGTCAGTAAACTGTGCAAAACTGAAATGCACCACAGGTATGGATGGATAGTATACTTGACAACACAGAGGTAGGTAGAGCAGTGGCCTACTGTACCGTACTGCTATATAGTATATACTGGTGGTCAGCAAACTGTGCAAAACTGAAATGCACCACAGGTATGGATGGATAGTATACTTGACGACACAGAGGTAGGTAGAGCAGTGGCCTACTGTACCGTACTGCTATATAGTATATACTGGTGGTCAGCAAACTGTGCAAAACTGAAATGCACCACAGGTATGGATGGATAGTATACTTGACGACACAGAGGTAGGTAGAGCAGTGGCCTACTATACCGTACTGCTATATAGTATATACTGGTGGTCAGCAAACTGTGCAAAACTGAAATGCACCACAGGTATGGATGGATAGTATACTTGACGACACAGAGGTAGGTAGAGCAGTGGCCTACTGTACCGTACTGCTATATAGTATATACTGGTGGTCAGCAAACTGTGCAAAACTGAAATGCACCACAGGTATGGATGGATAGTATACTTGACGAAACAGAGGTAGGTAGAGCAGTGGCCTACTGTACCGTACTGCTATATAGTATATACTGGTGGTCAGCAAACTGTGCAAAATTGAAATGCACCACAGGTATGGATGGATAGTATACTTGACGACACAGAGGTAGGTAGAGCAGTGGCCTACTGTACCGTACTGCTATATAGTATGTACTGGTGGTCAGCAAACTGTGCAAAACTGAAATGCACCACAGGTATGGATGGATAGTATACTTGACGACACAGAGGTAGGTAGAGCAGTGACCTACTGTACCGTACTGCTATATAGTATATACTGGTGGTCAGCAAACTGTGCAAAACTGAAATGCACCACAGGTATGGATGGATAGTATACTTGACGACACAGAGGTAGGTAGAGCAGTGGCCTACTGTACCGTACTGCTATATAGTATATACTGGTGGTCAGCAAACTGTGCAAAACTGAAATGCACCACCAGTATGGATAGATAGTATACTTGACGACACAGATGTAGGTAGAGCAGTGGCCTACTGTACCGTACTGCTATATAGTATATACTGGTGGTCAGCAAACTGTGCAAAACTGAAATGCACCACAGGTATGGATGGATTGTATACTTGACGACACAGAGGTAGGTAGAGCAGTGGCCTACTGTACCGTACTGCTATATAGTATATACTGGTGGTCAGCAAACTGTGCAAAACTGAAATGCACCACAGGTATGGATGGATAGTATACTTGACGACACAGAGGTAGGTAGAGCAGTGGCCTACTGTACCGTACTGCTATATAGTATATACTGGTGGTCAGTAAACTGTGCAAAACTGAAATGCACCACAGGTATGGATGGATAGTATACTTGACAACACAGAGGTAGGTAGAGCAGTGGCCTACTGTACCGTACTGCTATATAGTATATACTGGTGGTCAGCAAACTGTGCAAAACTGAAATGCACCACCAGTATGGATAGATAGTATACTTGACGACACAGATGTAGGTAGAGCAGTGGCCTACTGTACCGTACTGCTATATAGTATATACTGGTGGTCAGCAAACTGTGCAAAACTGAAATGCACCAGAGGTATGGATGGATTGTATACTTGACGACACAGAGGTAGGTAGAGCAGTGGCCTACTGTACCGTACTGCTATATAGTATATACTGGTGGTCAGTAAACTGTGCAAAACTGAAATGCACCACAGGTATGGATGGATAGTATACTTGACAACACAGAGGTAGGTAGAGCAGTGGCCTACTGTACCGTACTGCTATATAGTATATACTGGTGGTCAGCAAACTGTGCAAAACTGAAATGCACCACAGGTATGGATGGATAGTATACTTGACGACACAGAGGTAGGTAGAGCAGTGGCCTACTGTACCGTACTGCTATATAGTATATACTGGTGGTCAGCAAACTGTGCAAAACTGAAATGCACCACAGGTATGGATGGATAGTATACTTGACGACACAGAGGTAGGTAGAGCAGTGGCCTACTGTACCGTACTGCTATATAGTATATACTGGTGGTCAGCAAACTGTGCAAAACTGAAATGCACCACAGGTATGGATGGATAGTATACTTGACGACACAGAGGTAGGTAGAGCAGTGGCCTACTGTACCGTACTGCTATATAGTATATACTGGTGGTCAGCAAACTGTGCAAAACTGAAATGCACCACAGGTATGGATGGATAGTATACTTGACGACACAGAGGTAGGTAGAGCAGTGGCCTACTGTACCGTACTGCTATATAGTATATACTGGTGGTCAGCAAACTGTGCAAAACTGAAATGCACCACCAGTATGGATAGATAGTATACTTGACGACACAGAGGTAGGTAGAGCAGTGGCCTACTGTACCGTACTGCTATATAGTATATACTGGTGGTCAGCAAACTGTGCAAAACTGAAATGCACCACAGGTATGGATGGATTGTATACTTGACGACACAGAGGTAGGTAGAGCAGTGGCCTACTGTACCGTACTGCTATATAGTATATACTGGTGGTCAGCAAACTGTGCAAAACTGAAATGCACCACAGGTATGGATGGATAGTATACTTGACGACACAGAGGTAGGTAGAGCAGTGGCCTACTGTACCGTACTGCTATATAGTATATACTGGTGGTCAGTAAACTGTGCAAAACTGAAATGCACCACAGGTATGGATGGATAGTATACTTGACAACACAGAGGTAGGTAGAGCAGTGGCCTACTGTACCGTACTGCTATATAGTATATACTGGTGGTCAGCAAACTGTGCAAAACTGAAATGCACCACAGGTATGGATGGATAGTATACTTGACGACACAGAGGTAGGTAGAGCAGTGGCCTACTGTACCGTACTGCTATATAGTATATACTGGTGGTCAGCAAACTGTGCAAAACTGAAATGCACCACAGGTATGGATGGATAGTATACTTGACGACACAGAGGTAGGTAGAGCAGTGGCCTACTATACCGTACTGCTATATAGTATATACTGGTGGTCAGCAAACTGTGCAAAACTGAAATGCACCACAGGTATGGATGGATAGTATACTTGACGACACAGAGGTAGGTAGAGCAGTGGCCTACTGTACCGTACTGCTATATAGTATATACTGGTGGTCAGCAAACTGTGCAAAACTGAAATGCACCACAGGTATGGATGGATAGTATACTTGACGAAACAGAGGTAGGTAGAGCAGTGGCCTACTGTACCGTACTGCTATATAGTATATACTGGTGGTCAGCAAACTGTGCAAAACTGAAATGCACCACAGGTATGGATGGATAGTATACTTGACGACACAGAGGTAGGTAGAGCAGTGGCCTACTGTACCGTACTGCTATATAGTATATACTGGTGGTCAGCAAACTGTGCAAAACTGAAATGCACCACAGGTATGGATGGATAGTATACTTGACGACACAGAGGTAGGTAGAGCAGTGGCCTACTGTACCGTACTGCTATATAGTATATACTGGTGGTCAGCAAACTGTGCAAAACTGAAATGCACCACCAGTATGGATAGATAGTATACTTGACGACACAGAGGTAGGTAGAGCAGTGGCCTACTGTACCGTACTGCTATATAGTATATACTGGTGGTCAGCAAACTGTGCAAAACTGAAATGCACCACAGGTATGGATGGATTGTATACTTGACGACACAGAGGTAGGTAGAGCAGTGGCCTACTGTACCGTACTGCTATATAGTATATACTGGTGGTCAGCAAACTGTGCAAAACTGAAATGCACCACAGGTATGGATGGATAGTATACTTGACGACACAGAGGTAGGTAGAGCAGTGGCCTACTGTACCGTACTGCTATATAGTATATACTGGTGGTCAGTAAACTGTGCAAAACTGAAATGCACCACAGGTATGGATGGATAGTATACTTGACAACACAGAGGTAGGTAGAGCAGTGGACTACTGTACCGTACTGCTATATAGTATATACTGGTGGTCAGCAAACTGTGTAAAAATGAAATGCACCACAGGTATGGATGGATAGTAGTGATGAGCACCGGAAATTTTTCGGGTTTTGTGTTTTGGTTTTGGGTTCGGTTCCGCGGCCGTGTTTTGGGTTCGAACGCGTTTTGGCAAAACCTCACCGAAATTTTTTTTGTCGGATTCGGGTGTGTTTTGGATTCGGGTGTTTTTTTCAAAAAACCTTAAAAAACAGCTTAAATCATAGAATTTGGGGGTCATTTTGATCCCAAAGTATTATTAACCTCAATAACCATAATTTCCACTCATTTTCAGTCTATTCTGAACACCTCACACCTCACAATATTATTTTTAGTCCTAAAATTTGCACCGAGGTCGCTGGATGACTAAGCTCAGCGACCCAAGTGGCCGACACAATCACCTGGCCCATCTAGGAGTGGCACTGCAGTGTCACGCAGGATGGCCCTTCAAAAAACTACTCCCCAAACAGCACATGACGCAAAGAAGAAAAAAAAGAGGCGCAATGAGGTAGCTGTGTGACTAAGATAAGCGACCCTAGTGGCCGACACAAACACCTGGCCCATCTAGGAGTGGCACTGCAGTGTCACGCAGGATGGCCCTTCCAAAAAACACCCCCCAAACAGCACATGACGCAAACAAAAAAAGAGGCGCAATGAGGTAGCTGTGTGACTAAGATAAGCGACCCAAGTGGCCGACACAAACACCTGGCCCATCTAGGAGTGGCACTGCAGTGTCACGCAGGATGGCCCTTCCAAAAAACACCCCCCAAACAGCACATGACGCAAAGAAAAAAATAGGCGCAATGAGGTAGCTGTGTGACTAAGATAAGCGACCCAAGTGGCCGACACAAACACCTGGCCCATCTAGGAGTGGCACTGCAGTGTCACGCAGGATGGCCCTTCCAAAAAACACCCCCCAAAGAGCACATGACGCAAAGAAAAAAAGAGGAGCAATGAGGTAGCTGTGTGACTAAGATAAGCGACCCAAGTGGCCGACACAAACACCTGGCCCATCTAGGAGTGGCACTGCAGTGTCACGCAGGATGGCCCTTCCAAAAACTACTCCCCAAACAGCACATGACGCAAAGAAAAATGAAAGAAAAAAGAGGTGCAAGATGGAATTGTCCTTGGGCCCTCCCACCCACCCTTATGTTGTATAAACAGGACATGCACACTTTAACCAACCCATCATTTCAGTGACAGGGTCTGCCACACGACTGTGACTGAAATGACGGGTTGGTTTGGACCCCCACCAAAAAAGAAGCAATTAATCTCTCCTTGCACAAACTGGCTCTACAGAGGCAAGATGTCCACCTCATCATCATCCTCCGATATATCACCGTGTACATCCCCCTCCTCACAGATTATCAATTCGTCCCCACTGGAATCCACCATCTCAGCACCCTGTGTACTTTGTGGAGGCAATTGCTGCTGGTGAATGTCTCCACGGAGGAATTGATTATAATTCATTTTAATGAACATCATCTTCTCCACATTTTCTGGATGTAACCTCGTACGCCGATTGCTGACAAGGTGAACGGCGGCACTAAACACTCTTTCGGTGTAACCACTTGTGGGAGGGCAACTTAGGTAAAATAAAGCCAGTTTGTGCAAGGGCCTCCAAATTGCCTCTTTTTCCTGCCAGTATAAGTACGGACTGTCTGACGTGCCTACTTGGATGCGGTCACTCATATAATCCTCCACCATTCTTTCAATGGGGAGAGAATCATATGCAGTGACAGTAGACGACATGTCCGTAATCGTTGTCAGGTCCTTCAGTCCGGACCAGATGTCAGCATCAGCAGTCGCTCCAGACTGCCCTGCATCACCGCCAGCGGGTGGACTACTGTACCGTACTGCTATATATATAGTTATACTGGTGGTCAGCAAAATTCTGCACTGTCCTCCTACTATATACTACAATGAAGCACAGGAGCGTTTTTCAGGCAGAGAACGTATAATACTGGTGGTCACTGGTCAGCAAATCTCTGCACTGTCCTCCTACTATATAATACTGCTGGTCCCCAGTCCCCATAATAAAGCAATTAGCACACTGAGCACAGATATTTGCAGCACACTGAGCACAGTCAGATATGGAGCGTTTTTCAGGCAGAGAACGTAGATATTTGCACTTGCAGCACACTGAGCACAGATATTTGCAGCACACTGAGCACAGATATTTGCAGCACAATTTGCAGCCCACTGAACATAGAAACAGAGAGGACGCCAGCCACGTCCTCTCACGATCATCTCCAATGCACGAGTGAAAAATGGCAGCAACGCGTGGCTCCTTATATAGAATATGAATCTCGCGAGAATCCGACCGCGGGATGATGACGTTCGGGCGCGCTCGGGTTAACCGAGCAAGGCGGGAGGATCCGAGTTGCTCGGACCCGTGAAAAAAAAGGTGACGTTCGGGCGGGTTCGGATCCCGAGGATCCGAACCCGCTCATCACTAGTTCTCGCGAAATTCGTATTCCATATAAAGAGCCGTGCATTGCCGCCATTTTCACTCGTGCATTGTAGATTGAGCGGAGAAGTCGTGGCTGCATTCTCTGCCTGAAAAGCTCGATATCTGTGCTCAGTGTGCTGCATTGTGGTGACCACCAGTATATTATAGTAGTACAGTACAGTAGGTCATTGCTGTATCTTGCAGCTCCGTGTCAGACTCAGTTCTAGTATCCTGATCAGTGCTCAATATCTGCTGCATTGTTGTGTGACCAGTATAGTAGTACAGTGCAGCATTTTGGTGGACCACCAGTATATATAGTAGTACAGTACAGTAGGCCATTGCTGTATCTTGCAGCTCTGTGTTACTTCTAGTATCCATATCTGTGCTGCATTGTTGTGAGCACTATATAGTAGTACAGTGCAGCATTTTGGTGACCACCAGTATATATAGTAGTACAGTACAGTAGGCCATTGATGTATCTTGCAGCTCTGTGTCACTTCTAATATCCATATCTGTGCTGCATTGTTGCGAGCAGTATATAGTAGTACAGTGCAGCATTTTGGTGACCACCAGTATATAAAGTAGTACAGTACAGTAGGCCATTGCTGTATCTTGCAGCTCCCTGTCACTTCTAGTATCCATCTCTGTGCTGTGTTGTTGTGAGCAGTATATAGTAGTACAGTGCAGCATTTTGGTGACCACCAGTATATATAGTAGTACAGTACAGTAGGCCATTGCTGTATCTTGCAACTCTGTGTCACTTCTATTATCCATATCTGTGCTGCATTGTTGTGAGCAGTACATAGTAGTAAAGTGCAGCATTTTGGTGACCACCAGTATATAAAGTAGTACAGTACAGTAGGCCATTGCTGTATCTTGCAGCTCCGTGTCACTTCTAGTATCCATATTTGTGCTGCATTGTTGTGAGCAGTATATAGTAGTACAGTGCAGCGTTTTGGTGACCACCAGTATATATAGTAGTACAGTACAGTAGGCCATTGCTGTATCTTGCAGCTACATGTCACTTATAGTATCAATATCTGTGCTGCATTGTTGTGAGCAGTATATAGTAGTACAGCGCAGCATTTTGGTGACCACCAGTATATATAGTAGTACAGTACAGTAGGCCATTGCTGTATCTTGCAGATCCGTGTCACTTCTAGTATCCATATTTGTGCTGCATTGTTGTGAGCAGTATATAGTAGTACAGTACAGCATTTTGGTGACCACCAGTATATATAGTAGTACAGTACAGTAGGCCATTGGTGTATCTTGCAGCTCTGTGTCACTTCTAGTATCAATATCTGTGCTGCATTGTTGTGAGCAGTATATAGTGATACAGTGCAGCATTTTGGTGACCACCAGTATATATAGTAGTACAGTACAGTAGGCCATTGCTATTGATATAATAATATTACTGGCATATAATTCCACACATTAAAAAATGGAGAACAAAAATGTGGAGAGTAAAATAGGGAAAGAGCAAGATCCACTTCCACCTAGTGCTGAAGCTGCTGCCACTAGTCATGGCAGAGACGATTCAATGCCATCAACGTCGTCTGCCAAGGCCGATGCCCAATGTCATAGTAGAGAGCATGTAAATTCCAAAAAACAAAAGGGCAGTAAAATTACCCAAAAACCTTATTAAAAGCATCTGAGGAGAAGCGTAAACTTGCCAATATGCCATTTACGACACGGAGTGGCAAGGAACGGCTGAGGCCCTTGCCTATGTTCATGGCTAGTGGTTCAGCTTCACATGAGGATGGAAGTACTCATCCTCCGCTAGAAAAATGAAAAGAGTTAAGCTGGCAAAAGCACAGCAAAGAACTGTGCGTTCTTCTAAATCACAAATCCCCAAGGAGAGTCCAATTGTGTCGGTTGCGATGCCTGACCTTCCCAACACTAGACGGGAAGAGGTGGCTCCTTCCACCATTTGCGTGCAGGGGGCAAGTGCTGGAAGGAGCACCCACAGTCCAGTTCCTGATAGTCAAATTGAAGATGTCACTGTTGAAGTACACCAGGATGAGGATATGGGTGTTGCTGGCGCTGAGGAGGAAATTGACAAGGAGGATTCTGATGGTGAGGTGGTTTGTTTAAGTCAGGCACCCGGGGAGACACCTGTTGTCCGTGGGATGAATATAGCCATTGACATGCCTGGTCAAAATACAAAAAAAATCATTTCTTCGGTGTGGAATTATTTTAACAGAAACGTGGACAACAGGTGTCAAGCCGTGTGTTGCCTTTGTCAAGCTGTAATAAGTAGGGGTAAGGACGTTAACCACCTAGGAACATCCTCCCTTATATGTCACCTGGAGCGCATTAATCAGAAGTCATTGACAAGTTCAAAAACTTTGGGTGACAGCGGAAGCAGTCCACTGACAACTAAATCCCTTCTTCCTCTTGTACCCAAGCTCCCAGTGCAAACCACACCACCAACTCCCTCAGTGTCAATTTCCTCCTTAGACAGGAACGCCAATAGTCCTGCAGGCCATATCACTGGCAAGTCTGATGAGTCCTCTCCTGACTGGGATTCCTCGGATGGATCCTTGAGTGTAACGCCTACTGCTGCTGGCGCTGCTGTTGTTGCTGCTGGGAGTCAATCGTCATTCCAGAGGGGAAGTCGGAAGACCACTTGTACTACTTCCAGTAAGCAATTGACTGTCCTACAGTCCTTTGCGAGGAAGATGAAATATCACAGCAGTCATCCTGTTGCAAAGTGGATAACTCAGGCCTTGGCAGCTGTGTTGGTGTTAGACATGCGTCTGGTATCCACCATTAGTTCACAGGGACTTAGAGAATTTCTTGAGGTAATGTGTCCCCGGTAAATGTCATCTAGGTTCCACTTCTCTAGGCAGGCGATACCGAAAATGTACACAGACCTCAGAAAAAGAGTCACCAGTGTCCTAAAAAATGCAGTTGTACCCAATGTCCACTTAACCACGGACATGTGGACAAGTGGAGCAGGGCAGACTCAGGACTATATGACTGTGACAGCCCACTGGCTAGATGTATTGCCTCCTGCAGCAACAACAGCAGCGGCGGCACCAGTAGCAGCATCTCGCAAACGCCAACTCGTTCCTAGGCAGGCTACGCTTTGTATCACCACTTTCCATAAGAGGCACACAGCTGACAACCTCTTACGGAAACTGTGGAAAATCATCGCAGATTGACTTACCCCAATTGGACTCTCCTGGGGATTTGTGATATCGGACAATGCCAGCAATATTGTGCATGCATTACATGTGGGCAAATTCCAGCACATCCCATGTTTTGCACATACAATGAATTTGTTGGTGCAGAATTTAAAAAAAAAACGACAGGGGCGTGCAAGAGATGCTGTCGGTGGCCTGAAGAATTGCATGACACTTTCGGCATTCAGCCACTGCGTGCCGAAGACTGGAGCACCAGCAAACAATCCTGAACCCGCCCCACCATCAGCTGAAGCAAGATGTGGTAACGAGGTGGAATTCAACCCTCTATATGCTTCAGAGGATGGGGGAGCAGCAAAAGGCCATTCAAGCATATACATCTGCCTACGATATAGGCAAAGGAGGGGGGATGCACCTGACTCAAGCGCAGTGGAGAATGATTTCAACGTTGTGCAAGGTTCTGTAACCCTTTGAACTTTCCACATGTGAAGTCAGTTCAGACACTGCCAGCCTGAGTCAGGTCATTCCCCTTATCTGACTTTTGCAGAAGCAGCTGGAGAGATTAAAGGAGGAGCTAAAGTGGAGCGATTCCGCTAGGCATGTGGGACTTGTGGATGGAGCCCTTAATTCGCTTAACCGGGATTCACGGGTGGTCAATCTGTTGAAATCAGAGCACTACATTTCTGACACTGTGCTCGATCCTAGGTTTAAAGTCTACGTTGTATCTCTCTTTCCGGCAGACACAAGTCTGCAGATGTTCAAAGACCTGCTGGTGAGACACTTGTCAAGTCAAGCGGAACGTGACCCGCCAACAGCTCCTCCTTCATTTTCTACCGCCACTGGAGTTGCCAGGAAAAGGATCAGATTTCCAAAACCACCCACTGGCGGTGATGCAGGGCAGTCAGGAGCGATAGTTGACATCTGGTCCGGACTGAAGGACCTGCCAACGATTACTGACATGTTGTCTACTGTCACTGCATATGATTCTGTCACCATTGAAAGAATGGTGGAGGATTATATGAGTGACAGCATCCAAGCAGGCATGTCAGACAGTCCGTACGTATACTGGCAGGAAAAAGAGGCAATTTGGAGGCCCTTGCACAAACTGGCTTTATGTTACCTAAGTTGCCCCCCCTCCAGTGTGTACTCTGAAAGAGTGTTTAGTGCAGCCGGTCACCTTGTCAGCGATCGGCGTACGAGGTTACTTCCACAAAATGTGGAGAAGATGATGTTCATCAAAATGAATTATAATCAATTCCTCCGTGGAGACATTTACCAGCAATTGCCTCCAGAAAGTACACAGGGACCTGTGATGGTGGATTCCAGTTGGGACGAATTAATACTCTGTGAGGAGGGGGATGTACACAGTGAAAGGGGTGAGGAATCGGAGGATGATGATGAGGTTTACATCTTGCCTCTGTAGAGCCAGTTTGAGCAAGGAGAGATTGATTGTTTCTTTTTTTGGTGGGGGCCCAAACCAACCAGTCATTTCAGCCACAGTCGTGTGGCACACCCTGTCACTGAAATGATGGGTTTGTTAAAGTGTGCATATCCTTTTTATACAACATAAGGGTGGGTGGAAGGGCCCAAGGACAATTCCATCTTGCACCTCTTTTTTATTGTATTTATCTTTGCATCATGTGATGTTTGGGGCCAATTTTTTTAAGTGCCATCCTGTCTGACACTGCAGTGCCACTCCTAGATGGGCCAGGTTTTTGTGCCGGCCACTTTGGTCGCTTAGCTTAGTCATCCAGAGACCTTGGTGTAAATTTTAGGACTAAAAATAATATTGTGAGGTGTGAGGTGTTCAGAATAGACTGGAAATGAGTGGAAATTATGGTTATTGAGGTTAATAATACTATAGGATCAAAATGACCCTCAAATTATATGATTTAAGCTGTTTTTGAGGGTTTTTTGAAAAAAAAACCCACCCGAATCCAAAACACACCCGAATCCGACAAAAAATTTTAAGGGAAGTTTTGCCAAAACGCGTCCGAATCCAAAACGCGGCCGCGGAACAGAATCCAAAACCAAAACACAAAACCCGAAAAATTTCCGGTGCACATCTCTAGTTATCGATGGTTTGTATGTAGAATATTGTTATCTGTCATATATCCATCTTTTTATTGGGGAACTCGTATTTCCTCCATAAAAGATAACAAAGCAGATTTTTTGAAGGTTCAGTACTAATAAAATCATCCTTTCTACTGAAGAGATATTCAGAAACATTAAGTATTCACCTATCTGACAGGATAACAGGGTGAGAAGTTACACTTCTAATGAATCTATTCAGTAATCACCAGGGGCATAACTAGAAGTACATGGGCCCCATAGCAAAAGCTTGAAAGGCCCCCCATCCAGCTTTTGTCACCTTTTCTGCCCCCCCCCCCCCCCCACCACCACCACAGTTCTTACTACAATGCCCCTTATTGGAGCAGGAGAGAGAGACAAAAAAAGTGTAAGGGGGAAATAGAGAAAGAGAGGAGCAAGAAGAGTGGTGGATGGCAGGAAGAGAGAGAGAGGGGGTTTCATGGAAAAAGAGGGCATGAGAAAAAAATAGGATCTTGGTTACCTACCGGTAAATCCTTTTCTCGTAGTCCATAGAGGATGCTGGGGTCCACATTAGTACCATGGGATATAGACAGGTCCACCAGGAGTCATTGGCACTTTAAGAGTTTGAGAGTGTGGGCTGGCTCCTCCCTCTGTGCCCCTCCTTCCAGACTCAGTCTAGAAAGTGTGCCCGAGGAGACAGACATCTTCAAGAGAAGGATTATACACAGATAGTGGTGAGATTCATACCAGCTCACACATACAAGGCACGTCAAGCCAACGAAGCTTAAACACTCAGCAACTGCTGAAACATTACTTACCAAGTAACAATGCAGTACTCAACTAAAACAAAGTTGTACTGAACCAGACAATGGTTGCAGGAAAGCGAAGCGCTGTGCAGGCGCCCAGCATCCTCTACGGACTACAAGAAAAGGATTTACCGGTAGGTAACCAAAATCCTATTTTCTCTTACATCCTAGAGGATGCTGTGGTCCACATTAGTACCATGGGGATGTACCAAAGCTCCCAGAATGGGAGGGAGAGCGCGGAGGCTCCTGCAGAACTGATTGACTGAACTTCAGATCATCAGAGGCAAAAGTATCGAACTTGTAAAACTTTGCAAACGTGTTCGACCCAGACCAAGTTGCAGCTCGGCAAAGTTGCACTGCCGAGACACCCCGGGCAGCCGCCCAGGAAGACCCCACCTTACGAGTAGAGTGGGGCTTAACAGATTTTGGACACGGCAGTCCTGCTGTAGAATAAGCGTGCTGGATAGTGAACCTAATCCAGCGAGAAATAGTCTGCTTAGAAGCAGGACACCCAATTTTCTTGGGATCATATAGGACAAACAGAGAGTGACGAGAAGTTCTCTTCACATATATCTTCAGAGCCCTTACAACATCCAAGGACTTTGAAGTAATTGAGGAGTCAGTAGCCACTGGCACCACAATAGGTTGGTTGATATGAAATGCTGACACAACCTATGGAAGAAACTGCTGACGTGTCCGGAGCTCAGCTCTATCTTCGTGGAAGATCAAGTAAGGGCTTTTACAGGATAAAGCCCCCAACTCGGACATGCGTCTAGCAGAAGCTAAGGCCAACAACGTGACCACCTTCCATGTAAGAAATTTGACCTCAACCTCCTGGAGAGGCTCAAACCAATCTGACTGGAGGAACTGCAACACCACGTTAAGGTCCCAAGGTGCCGTAGGCGGTACAAAGGGAGTTTGTATGTGCAGAACTCCCTTCAACAAAGTCTGAACCTCAGGGAGGGCAGCCAATTGTTTCTGAAAGAAAATGGACAGGACAGAAATCTGGACCTTCACAGATCCTAACCTCAGGCCCATATCCACACCTGCTTGCAGGAAGAGGAGAAAACGTCGTAGTTGAAACTCCACTGTAGGAAACTTATTGGATTCACACCAAGAGACATATTTCTTCCAAATACGATGGTAATGTTTAGACATTATCCCTTTCCTAGCCAGTATCAGGGTAGGAACGACCTTCTTCGGAATGCCCTTCTGAGTAAATATCAGGCGCTCAACTTACATGCCGTCAAACGTAGCCGCGGTAAGTCTTGATAGGCAAACGGCCCCTGTTGCAGCAGGTCCTCACGAAGAGGAAGAGGCCTCGGATCTTTTAGCAGTAGATTCAGAAGGTCTGCGTACCAAGCCCTTCTTGGGCATTCTGTGGCAATGAGGATTGCTTGAACCCTTGTTCTCCTTATGAGCTTTAGGATTCTTGGGATGAGTGGAACACCCATGGAGACACCAGGACATCCACTGCCACTACCTGTGGGTCCCTCGACCTGGAACAATAACGCCGAAGCTTCTTGTTGAGACAAGAGGCTATCATGTCTATTTGGGGTAATCCCCAAAGATGTGTTATTTCCTTGAACACCTCCGGATGGAGACCCCTCTCCCCTGGATGTAGATCGTGTCTGCTGAGGAAGTCTGCCTCCCAGTTGTCTACTCCCGGAATGAAGATGGCTGATAGCGCCAACGCATGCTTCTCTGTCCAGAGGAGTGTTCTTGTCACCTCTGACATTGCCGCTCTGCTCTTCATTCCGCCTTGTCAGTTTATGTAAGCCACTGTTGTTACGTTGTCCGACTGCACTTGAATGGCCCGATTTCTTAGAAGAGGGACCGCCTGAAGAAGACCATTGTAGACGGCTCTTAGTTCCAGGATGTTGATCAGCAGGCTGGTTTCCAGGCTTGACCACCGTCCTTGGAAGGTTACTCCTTGAGTGACTGCTCCCTAGCCCCGAAGGCTCGCATCCGTGGTTAGAAGGACCCAGTCCTGAATCCTGAACCTGCGGCCCTCCAGAAGATGAGGCAATTGGAGCCACCAGAGGAGTGAAATCCTGGCCTGTGGTGACAGACAAATTCTCTGGTGCATGTGGAGATGAGATCCTGACCACTTGTCCTGGAGATCCAGTTGGAAGGTCCGAGCGTGGAACCTCCTGTACTGGAGAGCCTCGTAAGAGGCCACCATCTTTCCCAATAGGTGAATGCAATGATGAACCGACACCCGGACTGGCTTCAGGACATCCCGGTCCATAGCTTGTTTCACCAACGCCTTTTCCTGCGGGAGAAACACCTTCTGCACTTCCGTATCCAGGATCATTCCCAGAAAGGACAAACTCTGGGCTGGTTCCAAATGTGACTTTGGAAGGTTCAGAATCCAACCATGACTCCTGAGGAGGCATGTTGTGAGAGCAATGGACTGCAACAGCTTCTCCTTGGATGATGCCTTTATCAGCAGATCGTCCAGATATGGAATGATGTTCACACCCTGTTTGCGGAGGAGAACCATCATTTCTGCCATCACCTTGGTAAACACCCTTGGTGATGTGGAGAGGCTGAATGGCAGGGCCTGGAACTGGAAATGACAGTCCAGCAATGCGAAACGGAGATAAGCCTGATGCAGCAGCCAGATCGGAATGTGGAGGTACGCGTCCTTGATATCCAGTCATGGAACCCAGGTCTTTCATGGATTCTACCATAAAACCTGCTGAATCATGTATGTTGCGTAAATATAATGCAACATCATCCCTATCCATCGTACCCAAATCCTCAAGTAAGGTAGCCGACCACTTTACTATTGCCTTTGCAATCCATGCAGTAGCAATAGTAGGACGTAATATGGCCCCTGAGGCAGTGTACATTGATTTAGGCGTGTTATCAATTTTTCTATCAACGGCTCCTTTAAGGCGATAGATCCTGGAATAGGCAAAACCACCTTCTTTGAGAGTCTAGACACAGATGCATCAACAATCGGCGGGTTTTCCCATTTTTTTCTAACCTCCTCAGGGAATGGAAATGCCACCTGGACCCTTTTAGGGACCTGGAATTTTTTCTCAGGGTGTACCCATACTTTTTCAAATATAGCATTCAATTCCTTTGAAGCAGGAAAGGTTAGTGAGGCTTTTTTTATTTTCAGTGAAAAAAGCCTCCTCAACCTGCTCAGGTGTGGTATCATTAACATTCAACACATTCCTGATAGCCTCTATCAACAATTGCACACCCTTTGCAAGAGATGCGGACCCCCCAACACATCCCCATCACCGTCTGTGGTGTCAGAATCGGTATCCGTGTCATCTTGTGTGACATGCACAAGCGGACATTTGTGGAGGTATATAGCGGGCGTCCTGAGTTACCAGAAACCGGCCATATTGCCATAGAGCTCTGTAATACCTGGGTTGCAGATTCATTACTTGCAACCCTGTCAGAAATCTGATAAATCCAAGATTTGATAGAGGAAAACCACTCAGGCTCCCTTGCTGGTATCTGTGCTAAACCAGTGCTATCCTGACTACATGGAATGGGATCATCCTGGGAGGTTAAAGCCTCTGCAGCATATAACACAGTGTCCCTGGACATAGCTAAAGGAGACCACCAAACGCTCCACACACACACACAGGTGAGGGCAGATAGAGTTTACCCCCAAGAATAGAAAGAGAGACACAGAGATTGGAGCCAACCCACATACAGCACTTTTAGCAAAGGGAGACCCCTTGTCAGCACTGACTGTGCATCTTAATAGGACACACAATCCTACAACCCCCTGGTACCGTGTACAGATAGGTGGAGTTGCTGTGGAGGGACCTGTTTTTCCTCTCAGCGCTGTGCAGGCAGGAAAATGGTGCAGAAACGCTGCTGGGTCCGCTCTGAGGAGAAGCTCAGCCCCCTTAATGGCGCTGTCTTCCCGCTCTTCATGGATTTTACTGGCCTGAGGAATTAGTGCTGGCTGAGATCCAAGGAGCCCGACAGGCTTCTGGACCAGTGTAAGGGGTAAGCGCTGGCCCAGGGTGCCCCTCACAGCACCGCACCATGTACCACTGAGCCTTCCCAGGAGCGCAGTTAAAACTGCACTACCTCCCCACTGCCACCATCTTCACACCGGCCCCCCGCTTGCTAGGGGGGTCAGTGTCTCACTCACCAATACTTCAGCACTGTAAGGAGTTGGCGGCATGCTGCTTGGGCGAGCAGTCCCCTGTGATGGAGAATGATCAGACCCCTCTGGAGCTCAGTGCCCAGTCAGCGGAGACAGTGGCTCAGACCCCGCCGGGCGTACACTGCTCCCCCCCCTTAGTCCCTCGCTGCAGGGAGGCTGTTGCCAGCAGCCTCCCTTTAAAATAAAAAACTCTAAGTTAAACTTTACTAGAAAAGCTCTGTAGAGCCCCCCTAGCTGTGACCGGCTCCTCTGGTCACATTTTCTAAACTGAGTCTGGTAGTAGGGGCATAGAGGGAAGAGCCAGATCACACTCTCAAACTCTTAAAGTGCCAATGGCTCCTGATGGACCCATCTATACCCCATGGTACTAATGTGACCCCAGCATCCTCTAGGACGTAAGAGAAAATAGAGAGGAGCAAGAAAGAGGGTGTCAGGGAGAAAGAGAGAAAGGGATGAGGGGGGAGAGAGAGGACATCAGTGAGAGAGAGGGTGTCGAAGAGAGAGAGAAAGTATGTCACAGAGAGAGAGAAGGGGGAGGAGCAAGAAAGGGAGGGAAGTGAGAGGGAGTGAGAGAGATAGTCTCAGGGAGGGAGAGAGAAAGAGGGGAGCAAGAGAGAGTGTCTTGGAGAAAAAGAGGGAAAGAGAGAGGGAGAAAGAGAATGAGAGAGAGGGTGTCAGGGAGAAAGTGAGCGAGAGCGTCAGAGAGGGAGAGTGTGTCAGAGAGAGAGAGATAGAGTATCAGGGAGAGAAGGAGAGAGACAGTGTCAGTGGGAGAGAGAGAGAGAGAGAGAGAGGGAGAGAGAGAGAACATGTAAATGAGAGGGACAGTGTCTGGGAGAGAGACAGTGTCTGGTAGATGGATAGAGAGATAGTATCAGGGAGAGAGAGAGGGTGAGACGATGTCAGAGAAAGAAAGAGTGTGTCAGAGAGAAAGAGACAGTGTCAGGGAGAGAGATAGACAGTGTCAGGGAGAGAGAGTAAGACTGTCTGGGGGAGAGAGAGAGAGAGAGAGACAATGTTGGAGAGAGAGAATGTGTCTGGGAGAGAGACAGTAACAGGGAGGGAGAGAGATAGTGTCAGGGAGAGAGAGAGAGAGAGAGAGTGTGTCAGAGAAAGAGAGAGACAGTGTCAGGGAGAAAGAGAGAGACAATGTCAGGGAAAGAGAGTGGGAGTGTGCCAAGAAGAGAGTGAGGGAGAGAGAGAGAGAGAGAGTGTCAACTGGGATATAGACTATCAGGGAGAGAGAAAGAGACAGAGGAACAAGAGAGGGAGGGAGGAAGAGAGAGAGGAAGAGGGAGGGTGAGTGAGCACTACCTAACTTCTTCAGAGTTCTCTGATGTGGGTGGACACTTCCTGACATAGGCCCTGCCCCCTAAATAACTGCAAATTGTGGGTCTCAGAGCCGGCCCGGTAGAGCCCCCACTGCTTCACTCTCCATGCGGCTGCACTGCCTTGGGAGAACGGGGCTTAGTTATATCAGTGTCGCCCGTTCTTAGAGGTGGGGCGGGAGATGAATGGGAGATATGGACCTCGGAGAGGGGGGGAAGCAGCGGGCCCTGAAAGCAGCCTGGGTCCCTTAGCAGCTTCTCCCCCTGCACCCTTGATAGTTACACCAGTGGTTATCACATTAGAAAGGGATCATCACCAATGCCGGTCCTTAGTAAGAGCTTCCCATCAGTGATGTGCGGTGAGGTGAGGCAGAGCCTTTCCTGTCATACTAATGTATAAGCCAGAGTTTTGACTTTAAAATGTATATGAAAAATACAAAGTATGGGGGTCATTCCGAGTTGTTCGCTCGTTGCCGATTTTTGCTATGCTGCGATTTGGCAGGGCACATGCGCTTAGTTATTTAACTAAAAACTTAGCAGATTTGCTGTGGATTCTGCGGCGCTTTTCAGTCGCTCTGCTGATCGGTAAATGATTGACAGAAAAGGGGCGTTTCTGGGTGGTAACTGAGCGTTTTCCGGGAGTGTGCTAAAAAACGCAGGCGTGTCAGGGAAACATGCAGGAGTGGCTGGAGAAACGGGGGAGTGGCTGGCCGAACGCAGGGCGTGTTTGTGACATCAAACCAGGAACTAAACGGGACTGAGCTGATCGCAATCTGTGAGTAGGTCTGGAGCTACTCAGAAACTGCTAAGAATTATTTATTAGCAGTTCTGCTAATCTTTCATTCGCAATTCTGATAAGCTAAAATACACTCCCAGAGGGCGGCGGCCTAGCGTGTTCAATGCTGCTAAAAGCAGCTAGCGAGTGAACAACTCGGAATGAGGGCCTATATCTTAGAAATATATTTTTGTATTATTATAATCATTTTTATAGTCAAAACTCTGGAGTAAAAAGTCTATGTATCTTTTCTGCACATCTCTGCTCAAAACTCACCAAATTTCCAGCAGTATATACTGCTGCACCTGTGTACAATGACCATATGTACCCTTTGGCTCATATAGGCCCTCATTCCGAGTTGTTCGCTCGTTGCCGAGTTTCGCTATATTGCGATTAGTCGATTACTGCGCATGCGCAAGGTTCGCAGAGCGCATGCGCTTAGTTATTTTACTGAAAAGTTTGGTATTTTACTCACGGCATAACGAGGATTTTTCATCGTTCTGGTGATTGGAGTGTGATTGACAGGAAGTGGATGTTTCTGGGCGGAAACTTGCTGTTTTATGGGAGTGTGCGAAAAAACGCTGGCGTTTCTGGGAAAAACGCGGGAGTGTCTGAAAAAACGGGGGAGTGTCTGGGCGAACGCTGGGTGTGTTTGTGACGTCAAACCAGGAACGAAACTGACTGAACTGATCGCAATGGCTGAGTAAGTCTGGAGCTACTCAGAAACTGCTAAGAATTTTCTATTCGCAAATCTGCTAATCTTTCGTTTGCAATTCTGCTATGCTAAGATACACTCCCAGAGGGCGGCGGCTTAGCGTGTGCAATGCTGCTAAAAGCAGCTAGCGAGCGAACAACTCGGAATGAGGGCCATAGTGTGTGTAAATCTTGCTTTGGTGCTGATTCAGAATGTAGCATCCACAACCACAGCATTCAGGGAACTTTGCACATGTTGCATTCTAGAGTGTTTAGTAATAGTTTGATAAAGGTCTGAACTTTCCTCAAGCCGTGGTGTTTGTATTCTAATTAACAGTTGGCTTACTAACGGGTTGGGGTAGACAATATGAAGAATGGGGTGCCATCAATTATGGCAGGATGATTCTGCTCGTACCTCCATAGGCTGTGAGCATATTTAGCCCTCAGTGAGTTAATGTGCATAGCCACTGGAACCTGTTCATGGCAGCCTCTGCTTTTAATTGAAACTGCCCCAGTTTGTCTACTGCTCCCAACTACCAGTACTATCAACTATCAGTGTGTCTCCAAACATTACTGTGACTCCCAGTCCTATCAATGTGTTTCCCAATCCTGTACGTACTGTAAGTGTGTGTGTGCCAGTCATGTTAGTGTGTCTTCCAATCAGTGCTGCAAGTATGGCGGTACAGAGCGGTACGACGTACCAGTAAGAAATTCCCAGCCGATACGCTGTACCGCCGGGCTGCTACCTTGCAGAGACCGGGTGTTGGAAAGAGGAGACCACAACATGCGCCTCTCCTGCCTGCCCAGTCACTCCCGAGTCCCCTGAGTCCAGCGCCGGCGTGCGCTGAAATGCTGGTTTCATGAGCCAATCAGAGCCGCCGCTGTCGGACTGCGAGCCCTGATTGGCTCGCGAACCGGCGCCAGATCAAATGTACAGGATGCCGCCGCAGGAGGACTCGGAGACTGGACTGAGGGCAGCAGAGGGGCAGGAGGGGCACGTGCAGCACTCTCCTCTCCCCAGCAGCAGCAGAAGACAGTACCAGACCAAGGCAGCAGCAGCAACAACAACAACAACAACAACAACAACAACAACGGTGAGTTGCACTGCTGGGGCATATCTGGCACTCTGGGGGCATGTGTATCTGGCAAAGTGGGGGCATATCTGGCACTCTGGGGGGCATATCTGGCACTCTGGGGGCATGTGTATCTGGCAAAGTGGGGGCATATCTGGCACTCTTGGGGGCATATCTGGTACTCTGGGGGCATGTGTATCTGGCAAAGTGGAGGCATATCTGGCACTCTGGTGGCATATCTGGCACTCTGGGTGCATGTGTATCTGGCAAAGTGGGGGCATATCTGGCACTGTGGTGGCATATCTGGCACTGAAGGGGCACATCTGACACTCAAAGAGCATATGTGTATCTGGCACTGTGGGGGCATATCTAGCACTGTGGGGGCATGTGTATCTGGCAAAGTGGGGGCATATCTGGACTGTTTGCGCATATCTGGTGCTGTGGGAGCATATCTGGCACTGTGGGGGCATGTGTATCTGGCAAAGTGGGGGCATATCTGGCACTCTGGGGCATAACTGGCACTGTGGGGGGCATGTTTATCTGGCAAAGTGACGGCATATCTGGCACTGTGGGGGCATATCTGGCACTCTGGGGGGCTATGTGTATCTGGCACTGTGGGAGCATATTTAGCACTGTGGGGGCATGTGTATCTGGCACTTTGGGGGCATATCTAGCACTGTGGGGGCATATCTGGCACTCTGGGGGCATATCTGGCACTCTGGGGGCATGTGTATCTGACAAATTGGGGACATATCTGGCAAAATGGGGGCATATCTGGCACTTTGGGGGCATATCTGGCACTCTGGGGGCATATCTGGTACTGAAGGGGCATATCTTGCACTCTGGAGGCATATGTGTATCTGGCACTCTGGGGGCATATCTAGCACTGTGGGGGCATGTGTATCTGGCAAAGTGGAGGCATTTATGGCACTCTGGGGACATATCTGGCACTCTAGGGGCATATCTGGCAACCTGGGGGCATGCGTATCTGGTAAAGTGGGGCATATCTGGCACTGTGGAGGCATGTGTATCTGGAAAAGTGGGGGCATATCTGGCACTTAAGGGGCATACCTGGCATTCTGGGGGCATATGTGTATCTGGCACTGAGGGGGCATATCTAGCACTGTGGGGGTATGTGTATCTGGCAAAGTGGGGCCATATCTGGCACTGTGGGGGCATATCTAGCACTGTGGGGACATGTGTATCTGACACTTTGGGGCATTTCTAGCACTCTGTGGGCATATCTGGCACTCTGGGGGCATATCTGGCATTCTGGGGGCATGTGTATCTGGCAAAGTGGGAACATATCTAGCAAAGTGGGGGCATATCTGGCACTGTGGGGGAATTTCTGGCACTTAAGGGGAATATCTGGCACTCTGGGGGCATATATGTATCTGGCACTGTAGGGGCATATCTAGCCCTGTAGGGGTATGTGTATCTGGCAAAGTGGGGGCATATCTGGCACTGTGGGGGCATATCTAACACTGTGGGGACATGTGTATCTGGCACTTTGGGGGCATATCTAGCACTCTGTGGGCATATCTGGCACTCTGGGAGCATATCTGGCATTCTGGGGGCATGTGTATCTGGCAAAGTGGGGACATATCTGGCAAAGTGGGGGCATATCTGGCACTGTGGGGGAATATCTGGCACTGAAGGGGCATATCTGGCACTCTGGGGGAATATGTGTATCTGGCACTGTAGGGGCATATCTAGCCTTGTAGGGGTATGTGTATCTGGCAAAATGGGGGCATATCTGGCACAGTGGGCGCATATCTGGCACTGTGGGGGCATATGTGTATCTGACAGGGTTGGGGCATATCTGCCACTGTGGGGGCATATGTGTATCTGTCACAGTGGGAACATATCTGGCATATGTGTATCTGGCACTGTGGGGGCATATGTGTATCTGGCACTGTGGGGACATATATGGCACTACTGGGGGCATTTGTGTATCTGGCACCATAGGGCATTTGTGCATCTGGCACCGTGGGACATTTGTGCATCTGGCACCGTGGGGCATTTGTTTATTTGGCACTGTAGGAGCATATCAGGCACGGTAGGGGTATATCTGGCACTGTGGGGCATATGTGTATCTGGCACTATTGGGGTCGTATGTGTATCTGGCCCCCATATGTGAATCACCCCCCCATTTTCATTGGCCACGCCCAATGTGGCATTTGGTCACACCCATTTTGGGCGCGCGCACACAGTACCTATAAGACATTTTTTCTACTTGCACCACTGCTTCCAATCCTGTCAGTGTGTCTCCAATCATATTAGTGTGTCTTCCAGACCTTTCAGTGTCACCAGTCATGTCGGTGTGCCTCCCAGTTCTGCCAGTGTGTCTCCAATCTGGCTTGTGTGTTTTCCAATCTAGTGTGTCTCTGATTACTGTTGGTATAGTCATAGTTCTGTTGGTGTGTCACAATCCTGCTTTTATGGTGAGGAGTGGCAGTCTACCACCAAGCATGAAATTGTTAGTATGGCTATACACCAGGATGATTTGGCCTCCAATCCCCCGGTTTCGACGCATCGTATGATCAGTTTTATGGAAAAAGTGCAGAATCGTACCTGTTTTGACAATGATTCTGGTCCGATGTGCGCTCCCGCCGCTCATATGTTGGATTGGAGATTTTACCTACTGCAGTAAAGATTCATCAATCCGAACTCCGATTGGGTGCCGATCGTGTGTGTGTGTGTTTCCATCTCCATTCCATCGTGAGACCATTGTGCGACCCACCTAATTGAGTGGCATTTCCTGGACACTCCCACTCTCACAAAGCAGAGCAAAATAGCTATGTACAGCGTTCAGCTGGTATACATGAAGCCTCACACACACAGCACAAATGCACAGATCTAAAATGGCTGCTGCTATTTATATCCCCTTAGCTAGTCCTGCCCATTATTTAAATTTCAAAGGCCAATCTGCAAGATGGTCGCATGGTGTACTGTGCAACACACAATGCACCGGATCCGACTGTCTAACGACCATCGGAATCGTCTCGTGATCGTTTGACAATCGTTTGACACAAATGCACCGTTATTAACAAATCGTGAGCTTAGGACTGCCCGGGAGCTCCCGGGAAGTTCAAGGGAAATCACTTCACGATCGTCGCATGATCGTGGTCGTTCTGGCGTGTACCCACCCTTAGTGTTTTGCTTATGTTATTACATTTTAGGGCCAGGTTCAACTGACCCCGGAAGCCAATGGAATAGGTTTTGGCTGTTTTGCATGTTATGACCCATTAGCTGATTTCCACTCACAGCCAATGTAGGTGCAAGCACAAATCAGTTAAATAAACTGCCCGACAGCAGTTTGCGATTATTTGAATCCAGCATATGGGGTAAATTTACTAAGATTCTTGTTTGGTCCGAGATCAAACATGATTGGCATCGCTGGGATACGTGAGAGCTTTTCAGGTTCCTTCACTCAAATTTACTAAGAATCGTGTTTTCCAGTAGTGTATGCACTGGTGTTTAGTTGTGTGTGAATTCAGTCACGCCTGTGCCTGAATTCAATAGACCTGTATGTGAGAAGCGTATTTTGCAGAAGTCTGCACAGATCAGTGTGATCTGTGCAGTGCTTCTGTGTGTGTGTCACTGTAAAGAAAGTGTTATAGATCAAAAAAGAAATTGTGTGTTCTCCACCATAAACAAAAAACCAGAAGAGCTGGCCCTAAAAATACGAGGATAAATTACGTAGAGGTCCCCCGTATTTAAAGAACCAGCACTGGGGTCAACTAGCAGGGGGGTAATGCCACAGCTAGGGGACACACTTCACGGGGTCACCCCACCCAAAGCATTATCCCCCCAACTAGTCAGCTTAGGGATTCCTCTGGAAGTGGGGACGCCCACAATAATCTGTGCAGGCATCTGCAAAACATGCTGCTCACAGGCAAGTCTACTGAATTGGGGCACAACACGACTGAATTCACATACCACTAAACAGGATTGCACAGAACAGGGATGGGGAACCTTTGGCCCTCCAGCTGTTGTTGAACTACACATACCAGCATGCCTTGCTACAGTTTTGCTATTTGGCCTTGCTAAAACTGTTGCAGGGCATGCTGGGATGTGTAGTTCAACAACAGCAGGAAGGCCGAAGATTCCCGATCCCTGGCATAGACCATCAGAAAACACAATTCTGTCAAACACAAGTCTTAGTAATTTTGAGTGTTTGAACTTGAAAGACTTTCACGTATGCAAGTGATGCCCATCGTGTTTGATCTCAGACCAAACATGATTCTTAGTGAATTAACCCCATAGGGCTGGAAGTCGTCTATTTGAAAAGTCTACAAGTACCTGTGAGTTGGTTTGATGGTATATTGACTTCTTTTTGCGTGTTCGGCCATGCTTTGCAGTTTGATTCGTGTTTTCACACTTGTGTTTGGCTTTATTAAATTACCCCTGTGTTAATTTTATACAGTAAAGGGCCCCATACACTAAAACGATAATGACCGATTTCATTCAATTAAGAACTTTCAAGCCGATAAATCAGATGGAAAGTGGCAAATCGGAAATGTTTTACATCCGATCCAATGCGTGGTCCCGTGAGCATCGGATCGGAGCCCCTAGGTCGTTAGTGCTGCACTCATGATGTCGGATCCCGCAGGCATGGCTGGGATCGCATACAATACATTGTATGCAAAAGGAACACATACAATGTATTGTATGCGATCCTGCCACCCGAGCAGCTGCCGGGCGGTTCAAGGGAAATCGCATCCGACTTTGGCCCTCATTCCAAGTTGATCGCTCACTAGCTGTTTTTAGCAGCAGTGCAAATGCTAAGCCGCCGCCCTCTGGGAGTGTATCTTAGCTTAGCAGAAGTGCGAACGAAAGGATTGCAGCTCAGCTGCAAAAAAAGATTGTGCAGTTTCTGAGTAGCTCGAGACTTACTCCTAGCAAGCGATCACTTCAGTCTGTTTTGTTCCTGTTTTGATGTCACAAACACGCCCTGCGTTCGGCCAGCCACGCCTACGTTTCCCCAGCCACTCCTGCGTTTTTATCTGGCATGCCTGCGTTTTAACACACACTCCCCGAAAACGGTCAGTTACCACACAGAAACACCCACTTCCTGTCAATCACTCTGCGGCCAGCAGTGCGACTGAAAAGCGTCGTTAGAGCTTGTGTAAAACTGCATTGGCTTTTGTGAAAGTACGTCGCGCGTGCTCAGTGCGCACCATACGCATGCGCAGAAGTGACGATTTTTAGCCTGATCGCTGCGCTGCAAACAACGGCAGCTAGCGATAAACTCGGAATGAGGGCCTTTATCCTCCGACATGTCTCTGTAGTGTATGGGCCCTTAACTGTGGAATTATATCTTTAAGGTGGCAGAAAATAATAATTTGGTGTATTTTCTTTAATTCTCTTTTAATTGGTGTGTGGTTCTTTTTGTTGCAGAATGTTGATGGAGCCAGTGATAAGGGATAAGAGAGCCTTTATTTTATATTATAGCAGAAAGTAACCTTTTCAAGGGGTAGCAGTTGATTTACCGACGGACACAGTACCGAATGTCATAATCCTGACAGTCATTGAACGACAGTCAATATATATCGTCACTGTCAAAATACCGACATTCATTATGCCCACATGTTCAAAATCCCGACATAGTCAGAATACCGAAATTTGAAATGCCACCGTCTGTGGGAAAACTCTTCATGAATGGTTGACAACAAAGGGAAGTTATAGGTAGTCGACATTTTGTTCATTTGGTGACTGCCAGTGCTATTGTAAGCATGCTACCTTTTTTCCCTATTGTCTTTTCTTCACCAATTGGACTACAATGAATCAAGGATGAAAGATTTTCTTTTTCATTGGGCGGTGTATCAAAATGTGATATTATATTTAATAAATTGGTAAACAGTAAGTTTACTTATTCTTTACTGTTTTTGATTAAAGGATAGGAGTTTTAGAGATTTTCCATCCATTATGGTGGGATGTCTGTAGTTGCACATTAGCCCTCATTCCGAGTTGTTCGCTCGCTAGCCGCTTTTCGCAGCAGTGCACACGCTAAGCCACCACCCTCTGGGAGTGAATCTTAGCTTAGCAGAATTGCGAATGAAAGATTCGCAAAATTGCGAATAGAAATTTCTTAGCAGTTTCTGAGTAGCTCGACACTTACTCTGCCACTGCGATCAGTTCAATCAGTTTCGTTCCTGGTTTGACGTCACAAACACACCCAGCGTTCGCCCAGACACTTCCCCGTTTCTCCAGCCACTCCCGCGTTTTTCCCAGAAACGGCAACGTTTTTTCACACACTCCCATAAAACGTCCAGTTTCCGCCCAGAAACACCCACTTCCTGTCAATCACACTACGATCACCAGAACGAAGAAAAAAACCTCGTAATGCCGTGAGTAAAATACCAAACTTCTTAGCAAATTTGCTTGGCGCAGCCACAGTGTGAACATTGCGCATGCGCAGTTAGCGGAAAATCGCACCGATGCGAAGGAAAATAACGAGCGAACAACTCGGAATGAGGGCCATTGTGTGTAGTCTTTTCCATTAATTTCAGTGGCCTATTCAATGGGTTTGAGAACTCCTTGCTTTGATCTAACTTTAATTTGGACTAATCAAATCTGTAATTATGTTGGACAAGAACAGTCACCATTGATATGTGCATGTTCATATGTTTTGGGTTTCTACATGCAGTGCATATGATGGAATCCCAATATAAATTAATAGACTATGGAAATTAATGGAAATACATTCAAACTATTGGGGTCATTCCGAGTTGATCGCTAGATGAAAATGTTTGCTGCGCAGCGATGATGCCAAAAAATGGCACTTCTGCACATGCGTATGCAGTGCAATGCGCACACGCGACGTACTTTAACAACGGCTGATGTAGTTTCACACAATGCCTAGCGAAGCTTTTCAGTCGCACTGCTGGCGGCAGAGTGATTGACATGAAGTGGGCATTTCTGGGTGTCAACTGACCGTTTTCAGGGAGTGTTCGAAAAAACGCAGGCTTGCCAGGAAAAACGCAGGCGTGACTGGGCGAACGCAGGGCATGTTTGTGACGTCAAAACAGGAACTGAACAGTCTGAAGTCATTGCAAGCGCTGAGTAGGTCTGAAGCTACTCTGAAACTGCACAAAATTATTTTGTAGCCGCTCTGCGATCCTTTCGTTCACACTTCTGCTAAGCTAAAATACACTCCCAGTGGGAGGAGGCATAGCGTTTGCACGGCTGCTAAAAACAGCTAGCGAGCGATCAACTCGGAATGACCCCCTATATGTCGGCCAAGATGTGAACAGCAACATTGTTGTCTTTTCCTCTTACCCTGTAGAGGTGCACAGGAGAATTAGTGATGATAAGCTATTGGTGTACACTGAAATATATATAGATGAACATCGCAGGATGTCTGGCATCACATCACTGCTAATTGAATTTCCTCTGTATTTTTTTTTTTTTTTAAATTGCATACAAATCAACCAAATGCACCACAAAGTGCTTCATTTTTTTTCTAGCAATTTTTTTTTAATATACTGTAGGCCCATTAAATAATAAAACATACTGTAGCCTATATGTCTAGCTGTGACTTGTTTATTATATTTGGCCTGTATAATAGCTAACTGCTAACTCATGATACATTACAGACATTATCTAACATGGGAGCAGATGTATTATATTAAGCCTGGAGAAGTGATAAAGTGGCAGGTGATAACGCACCAGCCAATCAGCTCCTAGCTGTCATTTTTCAGATCCAGTCTGTAACTTGACAGTTAGGAGCTGATTGGCTGGTGAGTTATCCCCTTCCCCTTTATCACTTCTCCAAGCTTAATACATCTGCCCCATGATGACACAATGCTTATGACAACATCACAAAGACCTCCAAAGAGTAAATGTATTTGCTCCAACATTGGAGGTAATTCCAAGTTGATCGCAGCAGGAATTCTGTTAGCAATTGGGCAAAACCATGTGCACTACAGGGGAGGCAGATATAACATGTGCAGAGAGAGTTAGATTTGGGTGGGGTGTGTTCAATCTGCAATCTAATTTGCAGTGTAAAAATAAATTAGCCATTATTTACCCTGCACAGAAATAAAATAACCCACCCAAATCTAACTCTCTCTGCAAATGTTATATCTGCCCCCCCTGCAGTGCACATGGTTTTGCCCAACTGCTAAAATATTTCCTGCTGCGATCAACTTGGAATTACTCCCATAAACTGCTTATTTCCTCCAGTCACTCTAAGCAGCCACTGAGAGAGCCAGACATGGGGGGTAATTCCAAGTTGATCGCAGTATCAAATTTGTTAGCAGTTGGGCAAAACCATTTGCACTGCAGGTGTGACAGATATAACATTTGCAGAGAGAGTTAGATTTGGGTGGGGTGTGTACAAACTGAAATGTAAATTGCAGTGTAAAAATAAAGCAGCCAATATTTACCCTGCACAGAAACAAAATAACCCACCCAAATCTAACTCTCTCTGCAAATGTTATATCTGCCCCCCCCCCCCCCCCCCCCCCCCCTGCAGTGCACATGGTTTTACCCAACTGCTAGCAAATTTGATGCTGCGATCAACTCGGAATTACCCCCCTGGACACTGCATTTAAGGTAATGATGGTCAGACACTGTGAGATCAAACTCACCATCAGACAGACAAATTATCTGACAACGCCATACACTGTCAGACAACTGTTATTTCTGTTGGATTGTGAGTATATCCACTGTCAGATCCTAGACGCAATTATCATATACAGTATGTAATGCATGCAGAAAGATTTCTCATGCCCATCAGAGCAATAATTGCTACCGATCGCAGCCATAGTCTGTGCATATATCAGCCAGATTGGATAATTGGATGATTGGACCGATAATAACACAGTGTATGGTCATCTTTACAGAGACTGTTAACTGTTAATAATGACAAAAACAAATTTTGGGGAATTTTTATTAACTGTAAGATTCTAAACTCGATAATTATAATTTCTTATCACTGCTAGTCATGGCAATAAGAAAGGACTGATCATCTGATGTATTAAAATACATATGCAGGGACAGTTGCTCTGAAAGGAACCTGTAACTGCAGCATGTTAGAAGTGAAGTGATTGCTGAACTTCACTTCTTCTTCTGGACCCCAGTGCCGTTGTGCACATACCAGGGGGTATATTTACTAAGATTCGTAATTGTCGGGATTTGGAGGGAGATTAAACACGAATGACATCGGTAGTGTGAATTTGCAACTTTTTGTTTTTTTACGACTCATTTACTAAGCTGTCGTATTCTGCATGTTCGTTTTTTCCGATGCCGATGTCATTAGTAATGTCTGGCAGTGTTTACGGGAGTGATTAGTAAAACACTGCCGGACTTAACACAATTAATCCCGACCGGATCTGTGAGATCCAAGCAGGGCTTCATTGTGTATATTAGGAGGTGAAGAAAGAGTTAAAAATCAGAAAAAAAATGCATGCGATCCCCCCTCCTAAGCATAACCAGCCTCTGGCTCTTTGAGCCGGTCCTGGTTGTAAAAATACGGGGGGAAAAATGACTGTGGTCCCCCCATATTTAAACAACCAGCACCGGGCTCTGCGCCTGGTCGTGGTGCAAAAAATACGGGGGACAAAAAACGTAGGGGTCCCCCATATTTTTAACACCAGCACCGGGCTCCACTAGTCAGAGAGATAATGCCACAGACGGGGGACACTTTTATATTGGTCCCTGCGGCCCTGGCATTAAATCACCAACTAGTCACCCCTGGCCGGGGTACCCTGGAGGAGTGGGGACCCTTTAAATCAAGGGGTCCTCCCCCTCCAGCCACCGAAGGACCAGGGGTGAAGCCCGAGGCTGTCAATCCCATCCGTGGGCGGTGAATGGGAGGCTGATAGCCTTTTTTGTAAAAAAAGAATATTGTTTTTTGTTGCAGAACTACAAGTCCTGGCAAGCCTCCCCCGCAAGCTGGTACTTGGAGAACCACAAGTACCAGCATGGGGGGGGGGAATGGGCCCGCTGGTACCTGTAGATCTACTACAAAAAAATACCCAAATAAAAACAATACACAGACACCGTGAAAGTAAAAGTTTAATGAACATACATGCACACTTACATTAGAGATGAGCGGGTTCGGTTCTCCGAGATCCGAACCCCCCCGAACTTCACCTACTTTACACGGTTCCGAGGCAGCCTCGGATCTTCTCGCCTTGCTCGGTTAACCTGAACGTGGCCGAAGGTCATCATCCCGCTGTTGGATTCTCGCGAGATTCGTATTCTATATAAAGAGCCGCGTGTCGCCACCATTTTCACTCGTGCATTGGAGATTGAACGGAGAGGACGTGGCTGCATTCTCTCCCTGAAAAGCTCAGTTTCTGGCCTCAGTGTGCTGCAAATATCTGTGCTCAGTGTGCTGCAAATATATGTGCACAGCATGCTGAAAATATCTACATTCTCTGCCTGAAAATGCTCCATATCTGTGCTCATTGTGCTGCAAATATCTGTGCTCAGTGTGCTGCATTGTGGGGACCACCAGTATATAATTATAGTAGTACAGTACAGTAGGCCATTGCTGTATCTTGCAGCTCTGTGTCAAGTATACTATCCATATCTGTGCTGCATTATTGTGAGCAGTATATAGTAGGACAGTGCAGCATTTTGGTGACCAGCAGTATACATATACAGTAGTACAGTACAGTATGCCATTGCTGTATCTTGCAGCTCCGTGTCAGACTCAGTTCTAGTATCCTGATCAGTGCTCAATATCTGCTGCATTGTTGTAACCAGTGTATAGTAGTACAGTGCAGCATTGTGGTGACCACCAGTATATAGTAGTACAGTACAGTAGGCCATTGCTGTATCTTGCAGATCTGTGTCACTTCTAGTATCCTGATCAGTGCTTAATATCTGTGCTCAGTGTCAGTGCTGCATTGTGGTGACCAGTATACTACAGTACAATAGTCCAGTGCTGTTCTCGCTGCTCAGTGTCAGTTCTCCGTAGTATCATCAGTGATCAGTATAATCAGTTCTCAGTATAATCAGTGCACTGTCAGACGTGTGCCCGTTTTCCGCCATTAGTGGAGGGGAATTTAGGCAAATGATGAAGTTATTGTGTCCCCGGTACAAAATCCCATCTAGATTCCACTTCACTAGGCAGGCGATAGCGAGATTTTACCAATTAATATCAGTGATTTATAATTATTAATTACAGTGATCTTGCCAAATAATTCCAGTGATTTTGACATTTTCTTCCAGTGATTTGGACCAATAATACCATTGATTAGAACGAATAATTCCAGTGATTTTGTCATTTTCTTCCAGTGATTTGGACCAATAATACCATTGATTAGAACGAATAATTGCTGTGATATTGAGGTGTTTGTGTCGCTTAGCTTAGCCATCCAGTGATCACAGTGCACCTCTTTCTCTGACGTCCTAGTGGATGCTGGGGACTCCGTAAGGACCATGGGGAATAGACGGCTCCGCAGGAGACTGGGCACACTAAAAGAAAGATTTGGTACTACCTGGTGTGCACTGGCTCCTCCCTCTATGCCCCTCCTCCAGACCTCAGTTAGATTTCTGTGCCCGGCCGAGCTGGATGCACACTAGGGGCTCTCCTGAGCTCCTAGAAAGAAAGTATATGTTAGGTTTTTTATTTTACAGTGAGACCTGCTGGCAACAGGCTCACTGCAACGAGGGACTAAGGGGAGAAGAAGCGAACCTACCTGCTTGCAGCTAGCTTGGGCTTCTTAGGCTACTGGACACCATTAGCTCCAGAGGGATCGACCGCAGGACCCGTCCTTGGTGTTCGTTCCCGGAGCCGCGCCGCCGTCCCCCTTACAGAGCCAGAAGCATGAAGATGGTCCGGAAAATCGGCGGCAGAAGACTTCAGTCTTCACCAAGGTAGCGCACAGCACTGCAGCTGTGCGCCATTGCTCCTCATACACACTTCACACTCCGGTCACTGAGGGTGCAGGGCGCTGGGGGGGGGGCACCCTGAGCAGCAATAAAAACACCTTGGCTGGCAAAATAATCACAATATATAGCCCCAGAGGCTATATATGTGATAATTACCCCTGCCAGAATACAGAAAAAAGCGGGAGAAAAGTCAGCGAAAAAGGGGCGGAGCTATCTCCCTCGGCACACTGGCGCCATTTTCTCTTCACAGTGTAGCTGGAAGACAGCTCCCCAGGCTCTCCCCTGTAGTTTTCAGGCTCAAAGGGTTAAAAAGAGAGGGGGGGCACTAAATTTAGGCGCAATATTGTTTATGCAAGCAGCTATTGGGGAAAATTCACTCAGTGATAGTGTTTATCCCTACATTATATAGCGCTCTGGTGTGTGCTGGCATACTCTCTCTCTGTCTCCCCAAAGGGCTGTGTGGGGTCCTGTCCTCAGTCAGAGCATTCCCTGTGTGTGTGCGGTGTGTCGGTACGGCTGTGTCGACATGTTTGATGAGGAGGCTTATGTGGAGGCGGAGCAGTTGCCGAAAATGGGATGTCGCCCCCTTTGGGCCGACACCAGAGTGGATGGATAGGTGGAAGGTATTAACCGACAGTGTCAACTCCTTACATAAAAGGCTGGATGACGTAACAGCTATGGGACAGCCGGCTTCTCAGCCCGCGCCTGCCCAGGCGTCTCAAAGGCCATCAGGGGCTCAAAAACGCCCGCTCCCTCAGATGGCAGACACAGATGTCGACACGGAGTCTGACTCCAGTGTCGACGAGGTTTAAACATATACACAATCCACTAGGAACATCCGTTACATGATCCCGGCAATAAAAAATGTGTTACACATTTCTGACATTAACCCAAGTACCACTAAAAAAGGGTTTTATGTTTGGGGAGAAAAAACAGGCAGTGTTTTGTTCCCCCATCCAATGAGTGAATGAAGTGTGAAAAAGCGTGGGTTCCCCCGATAAGAAACTGATAATTTCTAAAAGGTTACTGATGGCGTACCTTTTCCCGCCAGAGGATAAGTTACGCTGGGAGATATCCTCTAGGGTGGATAAGGCGCTCACACGTTTGTCAAAAAAGGTGGCACTGCCGTCTTAGGATACGGCCACTTTGAAGGTACCTGCTGATAAAAAGCAGGAGGCTATCCTGAAGTCTGTATTTACACACTCAGGTACTAGACTGAGACCTGCAGATAGTGCTGCTGCAGCGTGGTCTGTAACCCTGTCAAACAGGGATACTATTTTGCGAACATAAGACGTCGTCTTATATATGAGGGATGCACAGAGGGATATTTTGCCGGCTGGCATCCAGAATTAATGCAATGTCCATTTTGTCAGGAGGGTATTAGAGACCCGACACTGGACAGGTGATGCTGACTTTAAAAGGCACATAGAGCCTTATAAGGGTGAGGAATTGTTTGGGGATGGTCTCTGGGACCTCGTATCCACAGCAACAGCTGGGAAGAAAATTTTTTACCTCAGGTTTCCTCACAGCCTAAGAAAGCACTGTATTATCAGGTACAGTCCTTTCGGCTTCAGAAAGGCGCTTCCTTTCTGCACAGAGACGTGGGAAGAGGGAAAAAGCTGCACCAGTCAGCCAGTTCCCAGAATCAAAATTCTTCCCCCGCTTCCTCTGAGTCCACCGCATGACGCGGGGGCTCCACAGGCGTAGCCAGGTACGGTGGGGGGCCGCCTCAAAATTTCAGCGATCAGTGGGCTCGCTCACAGGTGGATCCCTGGATCCTTCAAGTAGTATCTCAGGGGTACAAGCTGGAATTCGAGGCGTCTCCCCCCCGCCGTTTCCTCAAATCTGCCTTGCCGACAACTCCCTCAGGCAGGGAGGCTGTGCTAGAGGCAATTCACAAGCTGTATTCCCAGCAGGTGATAGTCAAGGTGCCCCTACTTCAACAAGGACGGGGTTACTATTCCACACTGTTTGTGGTACCGAAACCGGAGGTTCGGTGAGACCCATTTTAAATTTGAAGTCCTTGAACATAAAAAAATTCAAGTTCAAGATGGAATTGCTCAGGGCGGTTATTGCAAGCCTGGAGGAGGGGGATTACATGGTATCCCTGGACATCAAGGATGCTTACCTACATGTCCCCATTTACCATCCTCACCAGGTGTACCTCAGTTTTGTGGTACAGGATTGCCATTACCAATTCCAAACACTGCCGTTTGGACTGTCCACGGCGCCGAGGGTCTTTACCAAGGTAATGGCAGAAATGATGATACTCCTTCAAAAAAAGGGAGTTTTTAATTATCCCGTACTTGGACGATCTCCTTATAAAGGCGAGGTCCATGGAGCAGTTGTTGGTCGGAGTAGCACTATCTCGGGAAGTGCTACAACAGCACGGATGGATTCTATACATTCCAAAGTCACAGCTGGTTCCTACCACACGCCTGCTGTTCCTGGGGATGGTTCTGGACACAGAACAGAAAAAAGTGTTTCTCCCGCAGGAGAAAGCCAAGGAGCGGTCATCTCTAGTCAGAGACCTCCTGAAACCAAAACAGGTATCGGTGCATCACTGCACACGAGTCCTGGGAAAAATGGTAGCTTCTTACGAAGCAAAATTCCATTCGGCAGGTTCCATGCAAGAACCTTTCAGTGGGACCTCTTGGACAAGTGGTCGGAATCGCATCTTCAGATGCATCGGCTGATAACCCTGTCTCCAAGGACCAGGGTATCTCTACTGTGGTGGCTGCAGAGTGCTCATCTTCAAGAGGGCCGCAGATTCGGCATACAGGACTGGGTCCTGGTAACCACGGATGCCAGCCTTCAAGGCTGGGGGGCAGTCACACAGGGAAGAAATTTCCAAGGACTTTGGTCAAGTCAGGAGTCGTCCCTACACATAAATATTCTGGAACTGAGGGCCATTTACAATGCCCTAAGTCTGGCAAGGCCTCTGCTTCAAAACCAGCCGGTACTGATCCAATCAGACAACATCACGGCAGTCGCCCATGTAAACCGTCAGGGCGGCACAAGAAGCAGGATGGCGATGGCAGAAGCCACAAGGATTCTCCGATGGGCGGAAAATCACGTCTTAGCACTGTCAGCAGTGTTCATTCCGGGAGTGGACAACTGGGAAGCAGATTTCCTCAGCAGACACGACCGACACCCAGGAGAGTGGGGACTTCATCCAGAAGTCTTCCAACTGTTGGTAAACCGTTGGGAAAGGCCACAGGTGGACATGATGGCGTCCCACCTAAACAAAAAACTAGATATTGCGCCAGGTCAAGGGACCCTCAGGCGATAGCTGTGGACGCTCTAGTGACACCGTGGGTGTACCAGTCGGTCTATGTGTTCCCTCCTCTGCCCCTCATACCAAAGGTACTGAGAATAATAAGAAGGCGAGGAGTAAGAACGATACTCGTGGTTCCGGATTGGCCAAGAAGAGCTTGGTACCCGGAACTTCAAGAAATGTTATCAGAGGACCCATGGCCTCTACCGCTCAGACAGGATCTGCTACAGCAGGGGCCCTGTCTGTTCCAAGACTTACCGCGGCTGCGTTTGACGGCATGGCGGTTGAATTCTGGATCCTAAAGGAAAAGGGCATTCCGGAGGAAGTAATTCCTACGCTGATAAAAGCCAGGAAAGAAGTAACCGCAAACCATTATCACCGCATTTGGCGAAAATATGTTGCGTGATGTGAGGCCAGGAAGGCCCCTACAGAGGAATTTCAGCTGGGTCGTTTTCTGCACTTCCTACAGTCAGGAGTGACTATGGGCCTAAAATTGGGTTCCATTAAGGTCCAGATTTCGGCTCTGTCGATTTTCTTCCAGAAAGAACTGGCTTCACTACCTGAAGTTCAGACTTTTGTAAAGGGAGTGCTTCATATTCAGCCCCCTTTTGTGCCTCCTGTGGCACCTTGGGATCTCAAGGTGGTGTTGAGTTTCCTAAAATCACATTGGTTTGAACCACTTAAAACCGTGGATCTCAAATATCTCACGTGGAAAGTGGTCATGTTATTGGCCTTGGCTTCGGCCAGGCGTGTGTCAGAATTGGCGGCTTTGTCAAAAAAAGCCCATATCTGATTTCCCATATGGATAGGGCAGGATTGAGGACTCGTTCCCAATTTCTCCCTAAGGTGGTATCAACTTTTCACTTGAACCAACCTATTGTGGTGCCTGCGGCTACTAAGGACTTGGAGGATTCCAAGTTACTGGACGTAGTCAGGGCCTTGAAAATTTATGTTTCCAGGACGGCTGGAGTCAGGAAAACTGACTCGCTTTTTATCCTGTATGCACCCAACAAAATAGGTGCTCCTGCTTCTAAGCAGGCTATTGCTCGCTGGATTTGTAGCACAATTCAGCTGGCGCATTCTGCGGCTGGATTGCCGCATCCTAAATCAGTAAAAGCCCATTCCACGAGGAAGGTGGGCTCATCTTGGGCGGCTGCCCGAGGGGTCTCGGCTTTACAACTTTGCCGAGCTGCTACTTGGTCAGGGGCAAACACGTTTGCTAAATTCTACAAATTTGATACCCTGGCTGAGGAGGACCTTGAGTTCTCTCATTCGGTGCTGCAGAGTCATCCGCACTCTCCCGCCCGTTTGGGAGCTTTGGTATAATCCCCATGGTCCTTACGGAGTCCCCAGCATCCACTAGGACGTCAGAGAAAATAAGAATTTACTCACCGGTAATTCTATTTCTCGTAGTCCGTAGTGGATGCTGGGCGCCCATCCCAAGTGCGGATTGTCTGCAATACTTGTATATAGTTATTGCCTAACTAAAGGGTTATTGTTGAGCCATCTGTTGAGAGGCTCAGTTGTATTTCATACTGTTAACTGGGTTAAATATCACGAGTTATACGGTGTGATTGGTGTGGCTGGTATGAGTCTTACCCGGGATTCAAAATCCTTCCTTATTGTGTCAGCTCTTCCGGGCACAGTATCCTAACTGAGGTCTGGAGGAGGGGCATAGAGGGAGGAGCCAGTGCACACCAGGTAGTACCAAATCTTTCTTTTAGTGTGCCCAGTCTCCTGCGGAGCCGTCTATTCCCCATGGTCCTTATGGAGTCCCCAGCATCCACTACGGACTACGAGAAATAGAATTACCGGTGAGTAAATTCTTATTTTTTCTATTTTCTTTGCATCATGTGCTGTTTGGGGACTATTTTTTTAAGTGCCATCCTGTCTGACACTTCTGTATATGTCCAGTGGTACTGCCATTTGATATAATTCCCGACATTACTGCTATTTAATTCCAGTGATTTTATCATTTTCTTCCAGTAATGTGGACCAATAATACCATTGATTAGAATGAATAATTTCAGTGATTTTGTCATTTTCTTCCAGTGATTTGGACCAATAATACCATTGATTAGAACGAATAATTCCTGTGATTTTGTCATTTTCTTCCAGTGATTTGGAGCAATAATACCATTGATTAGAACGAATAATTCCTGTGATATTGAGGTGTTTGTGTCGCTTAGCTTAGCCATCCAGCGACCACAGTGCACCTCTTTTTCTCTTTTCTTTGCATCATGTGCTGTTTGGGGCCAATTTTTTTAAGTGCCATCCTGTCTGACACTGCAGTGCCACTCCTAGATGGGCCAGGTCAGTGGTTCCCAAACTGTGTGCCGTGGCACCCTGGGGTGCCTCGGGACACTTGCAGGGGTGCCTCGGGGTGATGGTCCAGAACCAATTCAAATTCTGCATGGTCAATGTAAAAAGCAAAACCAGTGTTAATGGCTGCCAATCATAAAAGATAAAAATACAATCAAAAGCAAATCTTGTCCCTCACCACATAAGTTACCCTAAGGATGACATAGAAAGACAATTTACTTAATTTTATATTTCTTTCTAAATTTTTCAATAAGAAACTATTGGCTTAGGGGTGCCGTGAAAAAAATTCTGATACTCTAGGGTGCCGTGATTCAAAAAAGTTTGGGAACCACTGGGCCAGGTGTTTGTGCTGGCCACTTGGGTCGCTTAGCTTAGTCATCCAGTGACCTCGGTGCAAATTTTAGGACTAAAAATAATATTGTGAGGTGTTCAGTGTTCAGAATAGACTGGAAATGAGTGGAAATTATGGTTATTGAGGTTAATAATACTATAGGATCAAAATTACCCCCAAATTCTATGATTTAAGCTGTTTTTGAGGGGGTTTTGGAAAAAAAACACCCGAATCCAATACACACCCGAATCCGACAAAAAAATTTCAGGGAGGTTTTGCCAAAACGCGTCCGAATCCAAAACACAGCCGCGGAACCAAATCCAAAACCAAAACACAAAACACAAAAAAATTCTGGTGCACATCTCTAACTTACATACATACATACTTTCCTATGTGGATAAGAAGCACTAGGTCCTCTTCTCCAGTAGAATCCAGAGGTACCTGTAAATAAAATATATACTTACAAAGAATCCAGTGTAGATCGGTCCTCTTCTTAAAAGTTATAATCCACATACTTGTTAAAAAAACAACGAAATACCCGATCCACGCACTGAAAAGGATCCCATGTTTACACATGGAACCCCTTTCTCCGAATGTCGGAACCCCCATGACTCCTGTCAAAGAGGGTACCTTCAGCCAATCAGGGAGTGCCACGTCATGGCACTCTCCTGATTGGCTGTGCGCTCCTGCACTGTCAGTCAGGCGGCGCACTGTGGATACAATGTAGCACAGCGGCGCTACATTATATCCAATGGTGGGAACTTTGCGGTCTGCGGTAGACCGCAAGGTTAAGTGGGGTCACTCTTGTGGTTGGCCCCACTTAACCTCATAGTCTACCGCAGACCGCAAAGTTCCCACCATTGGATATAATGTAGCACCGCTGCGCTACATTGTATCCACAGTGCGCCGCCTGACTGACAGTGCAGGAGCGCACAGCCAATCAGGAGAGTACCATGACATGGCACTCCCTGATTGGCTGAAGGGACCCTCTTTGACAGGAGTCATGGGAGGTCCCAACATTCAGGGAAAGGGGTTCCATGTGTAAACATGGGACCCCTTTCAGTGAGTGGATCGGGTATTTTGTTTTTTTTTAACAAGTATGTGGATTATAACTTTTAAGAAGAGGACTGATCTACACCGGATTCTTTGTAAGTATATATTTTATTTACAGGTACCCCTGGATTCTACTGTAGAAGAGGACCGACTGCTTCGGGTCAACATAGGTAAGTATGTATGTATGTAAGTGTGCATGTATGTTCATTAAACTTTTACTTTCACGGTGTCTGTGTATTATTTTTATTTGGGTATTTTTTTGTAGTAGAACTACAGATACCAGCAGCCCATTTCCCCCCGCATGCTGGTAATTCTGGTTCTCCAAGTACCAGCTTGCGGGGAGGCTTGCTGGGACTTGTAGTTCTGCTACAAAAAACAATATTCTTTTTTTACAAAAAAGAATATCAGCCTCCCATCCACCGCCCACGGATGGGGGGGACAGCCTCGGTCTTCACCCCTGGTCCTTGGGTGACTGGAGGGGGGACCCCTTGATTTAAGGGGTACCCACTCCTCCAGGGTACCCCGGCCAGGGGTGACTAGTTGGTGATTTAATGCCAGGGCCACAGGTACCAATATAAAAGTGTCCCCCATCTGTGGCATTATTTCTCTGACTAGTGGAGCCCAGTGCTGGTGTTAAAAATATGGGGGACCCCTACATTTTTTGTCCCCCGCATTTTTTGCACCACCACCATATGCAGAGCCCAGTGCTGGTTTTTTAACTATGGGGGGACCACAGTAATTTTCCCCCGTATTTTTACAACCAGGACCGGCTCAAAGAGCCCGAGGCTGGTTATGCTTAGGACGGGGGACCCCACGCAATTTTTTTTTTAGATTTTTAACTCTTTCACACCCCTTCCCACTGATAAACATGCACGGATCTCACTGATCCGTGCATGCCTATCAGAATACGGTAAAAAAAGCAGGTCTATTTGAAAACTGCTTTTTTCTTTACGATTTGTACTTTTTCACGGCAGTGTTTAGCTATTGCTGGCAGTGATTGTGAATATGAATTTTTAGTAAATTACTGAGTTGTGTAAAATTACAGGTGTGTTTGACCGATGGTGTATTTATTCATATTTTTTTTCTTTGCCTTCAAAAAAAATACGAATGCCCTCATCACTGCCGAGATTTTAGTTTAGTAAATTCACGAGATGACATTTTGAAGAAAAAACTCAAAATCGGTCAAAATCGTGAGCTTAGTAAATATACCCCCAGGTCTGTTGACTATGCATGAGTTAGTGGAGAGGACCTATGGATCCCTCTCCAGTATCTTTTGCAGTAAGTAGCCCATAGGCTACTGATGCCTATGCATAACAGAGCTTAGTAGGTTTGACAAATAAGCAGATTTCATAAAATTCAATTGAAAACAGAGGATCGGAGATATCTGCTGTGGTCCCCTGTAAATACAGTTAGGGTATATATATATATATATATATATATATATATATATATATATATTTTTTTTTTTATCAATAGCTTTTATTTAGTTTAAATGTGTAAGCCAGGGGTGGCCAAACAGTCGATCGTGATCGACTGGTCGATCGCGGACATGCGACCAGTTGATCGTGATTTGCCGTCCATCCACCCAAGGTGAGGAGAGCGCAGCGCACGCCTCTCCTGCCTGCCGCCCTGCCCCTCAGTCTGATCTCCGGCAGTGACGGCAGAGTGTATAGCTCAAATCAGGTGCCGGTTCATTAGCCAATCAGAGCTCGCGGACCGACGCCTGATTTGAGATATACACACTGCCATCACCGCTGGATACCAGACTCTCCACACAGCAGCAAAACAATGAGCAGCACTATGTGGGCATATCTGACACTGTGGGCACATGGCACAGTGGGGTCATATCTGGCACTGTGGGGTCATATCTGGCACTGTGGGGTCATATCTAGCACTGTGGGCACATGGCACTGTGGGGTCATATCTGTATCTGGCACTGTGGGGGCATATCTAGCACTGTGGGCACATGGCACTGTGGGGTCATATGTGGCACTGTGGGGTCTTATGTGACACTGTGGGGTCATATGTGGCACTGTGGGGGCATATCTAGCACTGTGGGCACATGGCACTGTGGGGTCATATCTGGCACTGTGGGGTCATATCTGGCACTGTGGGCACATGGCACTGTGGGGGATTATCTGTATCTGGCACTGTGGAGGCATATCTAGCACTGTGGACACATGGCACTGTGGGGTCATATCTGGCACTGTGGGGTCATATCTGGCACTGCGGGGGCATATCTGGTGCTTTGGGGGCATATCTAGTACTGTGGGGTCATATCTGTATCTGGCACTGTGGGGTCATATCTGGCACTGTAGGGTCATATCTGGCACTGTGGGGTCATATATGGCACTGTGTGGGTATATCTGGCACTGTGGGCACATGGCACTGTTGCGGCATATCTGTATCTGGCACTGTGGGGGCATATCTAGCACTGTGGACACATGGCACTGTGGGGGCATATCTGGCACTGTGGGGGAATATGGGTATCTGGCACTGTGGGGGCATATGTGTTTGAGGTTTTTACCTGTGGGTGCCAATGTGTTATTTCATGCGAGACAGTCATTATACTCTGTGCAGCAAGGATATGTCCCTTTTTTTGTTATACCACGCCCACTTTTTTGTTATTCCATGCCCCTTTTTTGGGGCGCACGCCTGCGGCGCACAATATTATCCCACCAAGGTAGATCACAAAAGCTTTTCAGCTTTCAAAGTAGATCACCGACTCCAAAAGTCTGGCCACCCCTGGTGTAAGCAATAAGGGTACAGAAATAAGAAAGAGGAGTAATATATGGGATGCATGTATGGGTCTTGGCAGACATACAAACACATAAGAAGCAAAATCCATACAGTAAGAATAAATAAATCAAGGTCACGGAAAGCCCTAGGCCGCAGAAGCGTGGACCTACAGAAGAGCCACATCATAAACTATCACAAATCCGTAACCCCAGAAATAAAAAAGAACATAACATGAAACTAAAGCAGGGGCACAGAGCAGAGGGGAAAGAGAGAGGAAAAGGATAGGAAAGATGGGGGATGCCAAGTGCATGCCAACGTACTCTAAGAAAGTTTATACAGTCAGATCAACAAATGCACTTCCAGAGAAAGAAGGACCCTGCTGCTCCATGTATTCACCCCATTTGAACCATTTCTTCTGAGGGCATGAAGCCGTTGTGGAATAAGGACATTCAGATGTTTCATAAAGATAATGTTTATGGATATTATTAATAATAGTGTTAAGGGTAGGGATCGAATCCGATTTCCACATTTGGGCAATGGCATCTTCTGCTGCGATTAAAACATGGCCTAGCAAATAGGCATCACCATCCGTTTATAAACTTGGGTGGTAGTGAAATGGGGCAATTACCGGGTCATCAGGGATCTCTTCTCCCAGTACATCCTTAATAAGCGCAAATACGCTTAGCCACTTGGGTTGTACCTTTGGACAGGTCCAGAAAATATGAAATAAGGAGCCAATAAACCCACATTTCCTCCAGCAATATTTTGAAGTGTCAGTCCAGATCTTATGTTGTCTTTCCGGGGTAAAATACGCCCTGTGGCACAATTTATAATACATCTCTGAGTGATTTATGCACCTAGAGATTTTAAAACATAACCCGGAGATATGGTTCCAATCTGCTACAGAGAGAGGCCTAGCTAGATCCATTTCCCACTTAATCTGAGCAGGTACAGTAATTTACCTCTTTTAGATTCCCTGAGTAAAAATTAGTACCACCAAGAGATTCCGTCTTTACTGCTTAATAACTGAAAATGGGACAGTAATACCTTTAGAAAAGATGGGGAACGACATTAGCTTCAGCTTGGCTACGTAACCAATGGTGAAGCTGTAAATATTTATAAAAATCTTGCTTTGGAATATCATGTGTCAGTTGCATTTCAGTGAAGGAAATCAGACAAATGTCCCTTACTTTTACAAAGCCCCTAGTCACCCAAGAGTGAAGACATAAATTGGGAATAAGAGAGGCAATAACTGACAATTACAATTCAGGCGTGGGCAAGGCGAGCCCCTCACATGAGGAGACAAATTTGTGCCATACATGCAAAGTCGCCCGGACCGCCTTGCCTGAGCCAGAACGCAGGGAGGAGACTCCTGTCGGCAACCACAGTAGTTCCGAGAGAGGCATGGGATCTACAAAGGATTGTTCTATTGTCACCCAAAGTTTCGGATTCTCCAGTTTAAACAAATCAGTGAGTTGATTAAGGAGACATGCGCTATGATATGTCTCAAAGTCAGGAAAGACTACTCCACCTTACTCTTTAGGTAAAATTAGAGATGTGCAGCGGGCATTTTTCGTGTTTTGTGTTTTGGTTTTGGATTTGGTTCCGCGGTCGTGTTTTGGATTTGGATGCATTTTGGCAAAACCACCCTTTCGGATTTTTGTCAGATTCGGATGCGTTTTGGATTCGGGTGTTTTTTTTTAAAAAAGCCCCTCAAAAACAGCTTAAATCATAGAATTTGGGGGTAATTTTGATCCTATAGTATTATTAACTTCAATAGCCATAATTTCCACTCATTTCCAGTCTATTCTGAACACCTCACAATATTATTTTTAGTCCTAAAATTTGCACCGAGGTCGCTGGATGACTAAGCTAAGCGACCCAAGTGGGCGGCACAAACACCTGGCCCATCTAGGAATGGCACTGCAGTGTCAGACAGGATGGCACTTAAAAAAATAGTCCCCAAACAGCACATGATGCAAAGATAAATATAAAAAGAGGTGCAAGATGGAATTGTCCTTGGGCCCTCCCACCCACTCTTATGTTGTATAAACAGGACATTCACAATTTAACAAACCAATCATTTCAGCGACAGGGTCTGCCACACGACTGTGGCTGAAATGACTGGTTGGTTTGGGCCCCCACCAAAAAAGAAGCAATCAATCTCTCCTTGCACAAACTGGCTCTACACTGTGTACATCCTCCTCCTCCTCACAGAGTATTAATTCATCCCCACTGGAATCCACCATCACAGGTCCCTGTGTACTTTCTCGAGGCAATTGCTGGTAAATGTCTCCATGGAGAAATTTATTATAATTCATTTTGATGAACATCATCTTCTCCACATTTTCTGAAAGTAACCTCCTACGCCGATCGCTGACAAGGTGACCGGCTGCACTAAACACTCTTTTGGAGTACACACCGGAGGGGGGGCAATTTAGGTAAAATAAAGCCAGTTTGTGCAAGTGCCTCCAAATTGCCTCTTTTTCCTGCCAGTATACGTACGGACTGTCTGACATGCCTACAGTGAGGGGAATGACCTGACTTAGGCTGGCAGTGTCTGAACTGACTTCACGTGTGGCAAGTTCAAAGGGTTGGAGAACCTTGCAAAACATGGAAATCATTCTTCACTGCTCTTGAGTCAGGTGCATTCCCCCTTCTTTGCCTATATCATAGGCAGATGTATAGGCTTGAATGGCCTTTTGCTGCTCCTCCATCCTCTGAAGCATATAGAGGGTTGAATTACACCTCGTTACCACCTCTTGCTTCAGCTGATGGCAGGGCATGTTCATGAGTGTTTGCTGGTGCTCCAGTCTTCGGCATGCGGTGGCTGAATGCCGAAAGTGGCCCGCAATTTTTCTGGCCACCGACAGCATCTCCTGCATGCCCCTGTCGGTTTTCAGAAAATTATGCACCACCAAATTGTATTAATTGTATTAATTGTATGTGCAAAACATGGAAAGTGCTGGAATTTGCCCACATGTAATACACGCATAATATTGGTGGCATTGTCCGGTATCACAAATCCCCAGGAAAGTCCAATTGGGGTAAGCCAATCTGCGATGATGTTCCTCAGTTTCCGTAAGAGGTTGTCAGCTGTGTGCCTCTTATGGAAAGCGGTGATACAAAGCGTAGCCTGCCTAGGAACGAGTTGGCTTTTGCGAGATGCTGCTACTGGTGCCGCCGCTGTTGTTGCTGTGGGAGGCAATATATCTACTCAGTGGGCTGTAACTGTCATATAGTCCTTAGTCTGCCCTGCTCCTCTTGTCCACATGTCCGTGGTTAAGTGGACTGTGGGTACAACTGCATTTTTTAGGACACTGAGGACACTTTTTCTGATGTCTGTGTACATTCTCGGTATCGCCTGCTTAGAGTAGTGTAACCTAGATGGGATTTGGTACCGGGGACACACTACCTCAAGCAATTCTCTAAGTCCCTGTGAACTAACGGTCGATACCAGACGCACATCTAACATTAAAATAGTTGTCAAGGCCTAAGTTATCCGCTTTGCAACAGGATGACTGCTGTGATATTTCATCTTCCTCGCAAAGGGCTGTTGGACAGTCAATTGCTTAGTGGAGGTAGTACAAGTGGTCTTCCGACTTCCCCTCTGGGATGACGATCGACTCCCAGCAGCAACAACAGCAGCGCCAGCAGCAACAGCAGCAATAGGCGTTCCACTCAAGAATCCATCAGAGGAATCCCAGTTAGGAGAGGACTCGTCAGACTTGCCAGTGACATGGCCTGCAGGACTATTGGCATTCCTGTCTAAGGAGGAAATTGACATTGAGGGAGTTGGTGGTGTGGTTTGCAGGAGTTTGGGTACAAAAGGAAGAAGGGATTTAGTTGTCAGTGGACTGCTTCCGCTGTCACCCAAAGTTTTTGAACTTGTCAATGACTTCTGATGAATGCGCTCTATGTGACGTATAAGGGAGGATGTTCCTAAGTGGTTAACGTCCTTACTCCTACTTATTACAGCTTGACAAAGGCAACACACGGCTTGACATCTGTTGTCCGCGTTTCTGTTGAAATAATTCCACACCGAAGAGGTGATTTTTTTTTGTATTTTGACCAGGCATGTCAATGGCCTTATTCATCCCACGGACAACAACTGTCTCCCCGGGTGCCTGACTTAAACAAACCACATCACCATCAGAATCCTCATCGTCAACTTCCTCAGCGCTAGCAACACCCATATCCTCACCCTGGTGTACTTCAACAGTGACATCTTCAATTTGAATATCAGGAACTGGACTGTGGGTGCTCCTTCCAGCACTTGCAGGGGGTGTGCAAATGGTGGAAGGAGCCACCTCTTCCCGTCCAGTGTTGGGAAGGTCAGGCATCGCACCCGCCGACACATTTGGACTCTCCTTGGGGATTTGTGATTTAGAATGCACAATTCTTTGCTGTGCTTTTGCCAGCTTAACTCTTCATTTTTCTAGTGGGAGGATGAGTGCTTCCATCATCATGTGAAGCTGAACCACTAGTCATGAGGAACATAGGAGAGGGCCTTAGCCATTCCTTGCCACTTTGTGTCTTAAATGGCATATTGGCAAATCTAAGTTTCTCCTCAGACAGTTTTAAATTAGATTTTTGGGTCATTTTACTGAGCGTTTGCTTTTTGGATTTTACTTGCTCTCTACTATGACATTGGGCATCGGCCTTGGCAGACGACGTTGATGGCATTTCATCGTCTCTGCCATGACTAGTGGCTGCAGCTTCAGCACTAGGTGGAAGTGGATCTTGATCTTTCCCTATTTTACCCTCCACATTTTTGTTCTCCATTTTTTAATGTGTGGAATTATATGCCAGTAATATATCTGGAATTAGACGGTGGTAATGTCTGTAATTAGATACCACTAGATAGATACCAGATACCACTGTGACTGGAATGATGATGACCTATGCACAGTGACAGGACACTACCACAGCACCCTACAGCAGCAAGATGCAGCATAAGACACTGGACTAGTATATTAGTAATATACTGTAGTATTACTGAGTACCACAATGCAGCACAAGACAATGAGCAGTGATACTAAGCACTGATGATGATAATACTGAGAACTGACACTGAGCAGCAAGAGGTAGCACATGGCACTGGACTAGTATATTAATAATGTACTGTAGTATTACTGAGCACCAAAATGCAGCACAAGACAATGAGCAGTGATACTGAGCACTGATGATGATAATACTGAGAACTGTCACTGAGCAGAAAGATGCAGCACAAGACACTGGACTAGTATATTAGTACTGTACTGTAGTATTACTGAGCACTACAATGCAGCACAAGACAATGGGCAGTGATACTGAGCACTGATGATGATACTACTGAGAACTGACACTGAGCAGCAAGATGCAGCACAAGACACTGGACTAGTATATTAGAAATGTACAGTAGTATTACTGAACACCACAATGCAGCACAAGACAATGAGCAGTGATACTGAGCACTGATGATGATAATACTGAGAACTGACACTGAGCAGCAAGATGCAGCACAAGACACTGGACTAGTGTATTAGTAATGTACTGTAGTATTACTGAGCACCACAATGCAGCACAAGACAATGAGCAGTGATACTGAGCACTGATGATGATACTACTGAGAACTGACACTGAGCAGCAAGATGCAGCACAAGACACTGGACTAGTATATTAGTAATGTACTGTAGTATTACTGAGCACTACAATGCAGCACAAGACAATGAGCAGTGGTACTGAGCACTGATGAGGATACTACTGAGAACTGACACTGAGCAGCAAGATGCAGCACAAGACACTGGACTAGTATATTAGTAATGTACAGTAGTATTACTGAGCACCACAATGCAGCACAAGACAATGAGCAGTGATACTGAGCACTGATGATGATAATACTGAGAACTGACACTGAGCAGCAAGATGCAGCACAAGACACTGGACTAGTATATTAGTAATGTACTGTAGTATTACTGAGCACCACAATGCAGCACAAGACAATGAGCAGTGATACTAAGCACTGATGATGATACTACTGACAACTGACACTGAGCAGCAAGATGCAACACAAGAGAGAGACTGTACTTGTATTACTGAGCAGCAATAAGCACTGTGTTAGGGTCTCCTGCCCTGTGCTGCCACGTCGTCATGGCAACCGGGAGACAAGTGCTAGTGGAGTAACCTGAGCGCAGCTGATACTCCGGTTCGGGTCTTTTGCTGTGCAGTGGTTATAGGCTCTGTGCACGGCAGGGGATCCGGTGCTGGTTTTTGTGCTCACAGTCTGTGAGGTCTGAGTGGGGCGTGGACAGCACCTGCTTTATAAGGCCTCTTTTCAGGGTAAGCAGATGCTGCTGAATCTTTGTTGGTTAGTCAGTTCATGAACGTTAGCCAGTACTGTGTAGCTTTGTATTTGTTTGTTGCTTACTGCAAATAGGCCTGGGAATTTGGTATTACACTCTGCCAATCCAGACCTAGCAGTAAGACTGGAGTCAGTCGTTTAGCTTGCTGGGGTTCTGTTACTACCCTGTGAACTTAGCAAGTTTGCGGCTGTATTCTAAGACTTGCCTGTCTAATCCTGTCTCACTGTGCTAGATGTCAGGGGTCAGTTTAGTGGCAGTAAGCTAAAACCTGTGCACTGCAAGTGAGAATTTGGATTGTGGAGATTCTCCTTGTGTCTATCATTCCATCTCTGACCAAGGAGTTTACTGCCACACCCGTTGGTAACCCTTTAGGGTTTTGCTGTTGCCCTTAGCAACAGCATTTCGGGTACTCTACGTATTAAAACACAACATCTTGCTTTTTCCATCTTAGCAGTTCTAATACAAGGGAGATACCCAGTTCCTTAGCCTCTGGGCTTCTCTGTTCACTTTGTGTGTATTTTGTTACCCTATCACCTTCTGTGTACGTTATGTCATATCCCCCAGTTTGTCTGTGAGTCCATCTGTTTTGCATAACAGTTCAAACACCAGTACATTCCTGCAGACACTGGAGTGCATAACAGTTCTGACACCAGTACTTTCCTGCTGGCACTGGTGTGCATAACACACTGATACTGAGCACTGATATTGAGATTTGCCACTGAGAGAACGTAGCCACGTCATCTCTGCTCTCTCTACAATGCACGAGTGAAAATGGCGGCTCTTTATATGGAATCCGAATCTCGCGAGAACCCGACAGCAGGATGTTGATGTTTTGCCTCATTTGGGTTTTCTGAATCAGGCAGGAACAACCGAGCCTGCCTCGGACCAGTGTAAACCACGTGGAGTTCGGACGGGTTTGGATCTCGGAGAACCGAACTCGCTCATCTCTAATCTTAATATCCATTAAAATACCCAGTTATGTAATATTTTAAACTCCAAACAGTACAAAGTTAACCATGCACATCAAAATTAACATAAATAGTGCATTAGTATTTGCCATGAAAAGATCCTGAGTACCGCACAAGGATGGCTGAGTGGTTAAGGCATTGGACTTAAGATCCAATGGATATCTTTCTGCATGGGATTGAACCCCAATTCTGGTATGCATGTTAATTTCAGATTCCTAAATATGTACGAGGCGTAATGTTATCAATTAAGGACATGTACAAAAGGATGCCTGCATTTGTAAACCACAATACTTCTTCCACAAAATCCTTGATGTAACAAGGCAAAAAAACAATGATAGCAACTATCTACAAATGTTGCTTGAAATCATACAAAAGAAAGGACAGTCTTGGTAGATAAGCAATACAAAATGTGGAGAAAATAAATGACTTTAAACAAATATGGAAATATTATGAAACTTTTTATTCAAAAGAGCCTTACTTGTTGTGAAGAATAGAAATATAAGTATCATACTTTTAAAAACAACAATAACCAGACTTATGTAATAAGTTACAGTCAAAGCAGTATAAAGTTTGCTGAATAATTGTCCATGCACATTAAAAGATACATATGCTTTGCAATAGTATTTGACACGAAAATCACACCAGGATGGCCGAGCGATTAAGGCGTTGGACTTAAAATCCATAAATATTCACATTGGCTCGAATCCCACTACTGGTATGCATTTTATTTTCAGCTAACTAAATATTTACAATGAAGATTTCGGCAATTAGGGAAAACTCTCAAAATTGGGTGAAAATCATTATCTTAAAATACATTGCTAAAAAAATATTTTCAATCCATTTTTTCCAAAGATCCTAGCTTTCTATGTAGAAAGGAAACAATGATATCATGATATCCATTAAAATACTCAAAGTTATATAATATTTTAAACTCCAAGCAGTTCAAAGTTAACCATGCACATCAAAATGAACATGAATAGTGCAATAGTATTTGCCATGCATATGGGCCCTCATTCCGAGTTGTTCGCTCGCTAGCTGCTTTTAGCAACTTTGCACACGCTAAGCCGTCGCCTACTGGGAGTGAATCTTAGCATAGTAAAATTGCGAACGAAAGATTAGCAAAATTGCGAATAGACACTTCTTAGCAGTTTCTGAGTAGCTCCACACTTACTCGGCATCTGCGATCAGGTCAGTGCTTGTCGTTCCTGGTTTGACATCATAAACACACCCAGCGTTCGGCCAGACACTCCTCCGTTTCTCCAGCCACTCCCGTGTTTTCCCCAGAAACTGTAGCGTTTTTTTGCACACACCCATAAAACGGCCTGTTTCCGCCCAGAAACACCCACTTCCTGTCAATCACATTATGATCACCAGAACGAAGAAAAAACCTTGTAATGCCGTGAGTAAAATACCTAACTGCATAGCAAATTTACTTGGCGCAGTCGCACTGCGGACATTGCGCATGCGCATTAGTGACTAATCGCTCCGTTGCGAGAAAAAAATAACGAACGAACAACTCGGAATGACCCCCTTGCTTTGCAATAGTATTACACACGCAAATCACACCAGGTTGGCCGAGGGGTTAAGTCGTTGGACCATGTGGGTTCGATCCCTGCTTCTGGTATGCATTTTAATTTAAGCTAACTAAATATGTACGATGAAGATTTCAGCAATTAGGGAAAACTCTCAAAATTGGGTAAAAATCACTAACTCAAAATACATTGCTAAAAAAATATTTTCAATCCATTTTTTCCAAAGAACCTGTAATATTTTAAACTCCAAGCAGTTCAAAGTTAACAATGCACAGCAAACAAAATCGTAAATAGTGCGGTAGTATTTGCCATGAAAAGACTCTGTGCAACATACCAGGATGGCCGAGTGGTTAAGGTGTTGGTGTGGCTTCGAACCCCACTTCTGATATGTATTTTAATTTCAGATTCCTAAATATGTACAAGGAACAATATAATCGATTAGAGAAACGTACAAGAGTCATTTTGTTTACATTTGTAAACTACCATACATGTTCCACAAAAGCATTGAAATGTGACAGTGCAAATAAACTTATGTAATAATTTAGACTCCAAACAGTACAAAGTTTGCATAAAAGTTGACCATGCACATTAACATATACATATGCAATGGGGTACAGAATGTAATCCCGATGGACTGGATGCCTAAGGTCAGAATACCGACATCGGCAACCTGACCATTAAAATCCTGACAGCCCTGCAGTTAATACCATAACCCTTCCATGTTCCCTGCCCTAACCCTAATCCTACCTTTTGGGTGTCTAATCCTTACACCTTCTCCTTGGGTGCCTAAACCTTATCCTCCCCGGGATGCCTAACACTAACCCTCCATTCCCCAATGCCTAAAGCTAATGCTTCCTGCTTGGTGTCTAACACTAACCTCCTCTTCTAAGTGACTAAACCAAACCCTACCTCCCTGGTACCTAACTCTAACCTACCTGTCCCTACACTGTAACCCCCCTTCTAATGCCTAAACCTAACCTCCCCCCTCCCCGTGGCAGGACAAGATTACATCCTGCTGAGAGGACATTCAGAATTCTAGGTGTCAGTATATTCATGCTGTTAATCCCACCTCTGTTGGCATTTTGGTGCCGTTATTATGGCTGGTGGGTACGATTATGGTGTCAGTATTATGATAGCCAGGATCCCGCACGGAAGCCTTTTAACTGGGTTCCATGCTTTGCAAAAGTATTTGCCATGAAAATTTCAAAAGCCTCACATTAGGATGGCTGAGTGGTTAAGGTTTTGGACTTAAGATTCAATGGATTTACATCTGCATGGGATAGATCCCCACTTCTGGTTTGTATTTCAATTTCAGCTAACCATCTGAGGAAGAATTTGTCAATTAGGGAAAACTTTCAAACTATGGTGAAAGTCAATATCTTAAGCTACAGTACTTTGATAAAAAAATATTTTCAATCCATTTTCTCCAAAGAAACTGATTTTCTATAAAGTAAGTAAACAATGATATCCTAATATCCATTAAAATACCCAGTTATGTAATATTTTATACTCCAAACAGTACAAAGTTAACCATGCACATCATAATTAACATGAATAATGCATTAGTATTTGCCATGAAAAACTCCTGGGCACCACACCAGGATGGCTGAGTGGTTAAGGCATTGGACTTAAGATCCAATGGATATATATCTGCATGGGATCGAACTCCAATTCTGGTATGCATGTTAATTTCAGATTCCTAAATATGTACAAGGAATAACATTATTAATTATTCCTTGTACAATCAGCATGGATTCACTGGGGGGAGATCATGTCAAACAAATCTTATTGACTTTTTTGATTGTGTGACTAAAGTGATGGATAAAGGTGGAGCCATGGATATAGCTTATCTAGACTTTAGTAAGGCTTTTGACACTGTTCCACATCGCAGACTGCTAAATAAACTTGAAAGTTTGGGATTGGATATTAGGATTATTGAATGGATAAGATCTTGGTTGAAGGATAGAAAACAGAGAGTTGTGGTAAATGGAGTGCATTCACAGGAGGGAAATGTTACCAGTGGAGTACCCCAGGGATCTGTACTTGGACCAGTGCTTTTTAATATCTTTATTGGTGACATTGCAAATGGCATTAAAGGGAAAGTATGCCTTTTTGCAGATGACACAAAGGTATGCAACAGGGTAGACACACCAGGTGGGGTAAAACAAATGATTGAGGATCTAGGTAGACTAGAGGAATGGTCAAGAGTCTGGCAATTACAGTTTAATGCCAAAAAATGCAAAATCATGCACTTGGGTCTCAAAAATCCTAAAGATAAATATAGTATTAATGGCACTATACTGGAAACTACTGAGGAGGAAAGGGATCTAGGAGTCACTATTTCAGATGACTTAAAGGCAGGTAAGCAATGTAACAAGGCAATGAGGAAGGCTAGTCAGATGCTTGGCTGCATTGAGAGAGGAATCAGCAGCAGAAAGAAAGAAGTAATGATGCCACTGTATAGGTCATTGGTACAGCCTCATCTAGAATACTGTATTCAGTTCTGGAGGCCATATCTTCAAAAGGATATTAATACATTAGAAACTGTACAAAGGAGGGCAACTAAAATGGTGCATGGCCTACATCACAAAACATACCCAGAAAGACTAAGAAATCTCAATATGTATAGTTTGGAGCAGAGAAGGGAAAGGGGGGACATGATAGAAACTTTCAAATATATCAAGGGTTTTAACAAAGTCCAGGAGGGAAACATTCTCCAAATGAAGAGAAGCAATATTACATGAGGACATGCACTGAGACTGGAGGGGGGGAGGTTCAGGAGAAATTTGCGAAAAAATTATTTCACAGAAAGGGTAGTGGACAAGTGGAATAGCCTCCCATCAGAGGTGGTAGAGGCTAAGACAGTAGAGCAATTGAAACATGCATGGGATAGACATAAGGATATCCTTACAAAGAAATAAGGATCAAATAAGGTTAGAGATAAAAATAATGGGAAAAAAAAGGGCAGACTAGATGGGCCAAGTGGTTCTTATCTGCAGACAAATTCTATGTTTCTATGTTTCTATTTAAGGACATGTACAAAAGTTGATGTTGCTTGCATTTGTAAACCACCATACTTGTTCCACAAAATCCTTGACATGTGACAGGGCAAAAAAAAGAACGATAGCAACTATCTACAAATGTTGCTTGTAATCATTCAAAAGAAAGGACAGTCTTGATAGATGAGCAGTTCGAAATGTGGTGAAAATTAATGTCTTTAAACAAATATGGAATTATTATGAAACTTTTTATTCATAAGAGCCTTACTTGTTGTGAAGAATAGAAATATAAGTATCATACTTTTAAAAAAACAACAATTACCAGACTTATGTTATAAGTTACAGTGAAAGCAGTATACAGTTTGCTGAATAAATTGCCCATGCACATTAAAAGATACATATGCTTTGCAATAGTATCGGAAACGACAATCACACCAGGATGGCCGAGTGGTTAAGGCGTTGGACTTAAGATCCAATGAATACATATCCATGTGGGTTCGATCCCCACTTATGGTATGCATTTTAATTTCAGCTAACTAAATATTTACGATGAAGATTTCAGCAATTAGGGAAAACTCTCAAAATTCTCTGAAAATCATTAACTTAAAATACATTGCTAAAAAAATATTTTCAATCCATTTTTTCAAAGAACCTGGCTTTCTATGAAGAAAAGAAACAATGATATCATAATACCCATGAAAATACCCAAAGTTATGTAATATTTTAAACTCCAAGCAGTTCAAAGTTAACAATGCACAGGAAAATAAACATGAATAGTGCAATAGTATTTGCCATGAAAACACCCAGGGCAACATACCAGGATGGCCGAGTGGTTAAGGCGTTGGACTTAAGATCCAATGGATATATATCCGCGTGGGTTCGAACCCCACTTCTGGTATGTATTTTAATTTCAGATTCCTAAATATGTACAAGGAACAATATAATCGATTAGGGAAACGTACAAGAGTCATTTTGTTTACATTTGTAAACTACCATACATGTTCCACAAAAGCATTGAAATGTGACAGTGCAAATAAACTTATGTAATAATTTAGACTCCAAACAGTACAAAGTTTGCATAAAATTTGACCATGCATATTAACATATACATATGCAATGGGGTTCAGAATGTAATCCTGATGGACTGGATGCCTATGGTCAGAATACAGACATCGGCAACCTGACCATTAAAATCCTGACAGCCCTGCATTTAATACCATAACCCTTCCATGTTCCCTGCCCTAACCCTAATCCTACCTTTTGGGTGTCTAACCCTTACACCCTCTCATTGGGTGCCTAAACCTTACCCTCCCCGTGATGCCTAACACTAACCCTCCATTCCCCAATGCCTAAAGCTAATGCTCCCTGCTTGGTGCCTAACACTAACCTCCTCTTCTAAGTGACTAAACCAAACCCTCCCTCCCTGGTATCTAACTCTAACCTACCTGTCCCTACACTGTAACCCCCCTTCTAATGCCTAAACCTAACCACCCCCCTCCCCGTGGCAGGACAAGATTACATCCTGCTGAGAGGACATTCAGAATTCTAGGTGTCAGTATATTCATGCTGTTAATCCCACCTCTGTTGACATTTTGGTGCCGTTATTATGGCTGGTGGGTACGATTATTGTGTCAGTATTATGATAGCCAGGATCCCGCACAGAAGCCTTTTAACTGGGTCCCATGCTTTGCAAAAGTATTTGCCATGAAAATTTCAAAAGCCTCACATTAGGATGGCTGAGTGGTTAAGGTTTTGGACTTAAGATTCAATGGATTTACATCTGCATGGGATAGATCCCCACTTCTGGTTTGCATTTCAATTTCAGCTAACCAAATGAGGAAGAATTTGTCAATTAGGGAAAACTTTCAAACTATGGTGAAAGTCAATAACTTAAGCTACAGTACTTTGATAAAAAAATATTTTCAATCCATTTTCTCCAAAGAAACTGATTTTCTATAAAGTAAGTAAACAATGATATCCTAATATCCATTAAAATACCCAGTTATGTAATATTTTAAACTCAAAACAGTACAAAGTTAACCATGCACATCATAATTAACATGAATAGTGCATTAGTATTTGCCATGAAAAGCTCCTGGGCACCACACCAGGATGGCTGAGTGGTTAAGGCATTGGATTTAAGATCCAATGGGTATATATCTGCATGGGATCGAACCCCAATTCTGGTATGCATGTTATTTTCAGATTCCTAAATATGTACAAGGAATAACATTATTAATTATTCCTTGTACAAACAGCATGGATTCACTGGGGGGAGATCATGTCAAACAAATCTTATTGACTTTTTTGATTGTGTGACTAAAGTGATGGATAAAGGTGGAGCCATGGATATAGCTTATCTAGACTTTAGTAAGGCTTTTGACACTGTTCCACATCGCAGACTGCTAAATAAACTTGAAAGTTTGGGATTGGATATTAGGATTATTGAATGGATAAGATCTTGGTTGAAGGATAGAAAACAGAGAGTTGTGGTAAATGGAGTGCATTCACAGGAGGGAAATGTTACCAGTGGAGTACCCCAGGGATCTGTACTTGGACCAGTGCTTTTTAATATCTTTATTGGTGACATTGCAAATGGCATTAAAGGGAAAGTATGCCTTTTTGCAGATGACACAAAGGTATGCAACAGGGTAGACACACCAGGTGGGGTAAAACAAATGATTGAGGATCTAGGTAGACTAGAGGAATGGTCAAGAGTCTGGCAATTACAGTTTAATGCCAAAAAATGCAAAATCATGCACTTGGGTCTCAAAAATCCTAAAGATAAATATAGTATTAATGGCACTATACTGGAAACTACTGAGGAGGAAAGGGATCTAGGAGTCACTATTTCAGATGACTTAAAGGCAGGTAAGCAATGTAACAAGGCAATGAGGAAGGCTAGTCAGATGCTTGGCTGCATTTGGAGAGGAATCAGCAGCAGAAAGTAAGAAGTAATAATGCCACTGTATAGGTCATTGGTACAGCCTCATCTAGAATACTGTATTCAGTTCTGAAGGCCATATCTTCAAAAGGATATTAATACATTAGAAACTGTACATATGAGGGCAACTAAAATGGTGCATGGCCTACATCACAAAACATACCCAGAAAGACTAAGAAATCTCAATATGTATAGTTTGGAGCAGAGAAGGGAAAGGGGGGACATGATAGAAACTTTCAAATATATCAAGGGTTTTAACAAAGTCCAGGAGGGAAATATTCTCCAAATGAAGAGAAGCAATAGGACACGAGGACATGCACTGAGACTGGAGGGGGGGAGGTTCAGGAGAAATTTGCGGAAAAATTATTTCACAGAAAGGGTAGTGGACAAGTGGAATAGCCTCCCATCAGAGGTGGTAGAGGCTAAGACAGTAGAGCAATTGAAACATGCATGGGATAGACATAAGGATATCCTTACAAAGAAATAAGGATCAAATAAGGTTAGAGATAAAAATAATGAATAAAAAAAAAAAAGGGCAGACTAGATGGGCCAAGTGGTTCTTATCTGCAGACAAAATCTATGTTTCTATGTTTCTATGTTTCTATGTTTCTAATTAAGGACATGTACAAAAGTTGATGTTGCTTGCATTTGTAAACTACCATACTTGTTCCACAAAATCCTTGACATGTGACAGGGCAAAAAAAGAATGATAGCAACTATCTACAAATGTTGCTTGTAATCATTCAAAAGAAAGGACAGTCTTGATAGATGAGCAGTTCGAAATGTGGTGAAAATTAATGTCTTTAAACAAATATGGAATTATTATGAAACTTTTTATTCATAAGAGCCTTACTTGTTGTGAAGAATAGAAATATAAGTATCATACTCTAAAAAATACAACAATTACCAGACTTATGTAATAAGTTACAGTGAAAGCAGTATAAAGTTTGCTGAATAATTGCCCATGCACAGTAAAAGATACATATGCTTTGCAATAGTGTTTGACACGACAATCACACCAGGATGGCCGAGTGGTTAAGGCGTCGGACTTAAGATCCAATTTATACATATCCACGTGGGTTTGATCCCCACTTCTGGTATGCATTTTAATTTCAGCTAACTAAATATTTACGATGAAGATTTCGGCAATTAGGGAAAACTCTCAAAATTCTCTGAAAATCATTAACTTAAAATACATTGCTAAACAAATATTTTCAATCCATTTTTTCAAAGAACCTGGCTTTCTATGAAGAAAGGAATCAATGATATCATAATATCCATTAAAATACCCAAAGGTATGTAATATTTTAAACTCCAAGCGGTTCAAAGTTAACAATGCACAGGAAAATTAACATGAATAGTGCAATAGTATTTGCCATGAAAAGACTCTTGGCAACATACCAGGGTGGCCGAGTGGTTAAGGCGTTGTACTTAAGATCCAATGGATATATATATATATATGCGCGTGGGTTCGAACCCCACTTCTGGTATGTATTTTAATTTCAGATTCCTAAATATGTACAAGGAACAATATAATCGATTAGGGAAACGTACAAGAGTAATTTTGTTTACATTTGTAAACTACCATACATGTTCCACAAAAGCATTGAAATGTGACAGTGCAAATTAACTTATGTAATAATTTAGACTCCAAACAGTACAAAGTTTGCATAAAAGTTGACCATGCACATTAACATATACATATGCAATGGGGTTCAGAATGTAATCCTGATGGACTGGATGCCTATGGTCAGAATACAGACATCGGCAACCTGACCATTAAAATCCTGACAGCCCTGCAGTTAATACCATAACCCTTCCATGTTCCCTGCCCTAACCCTAATCCTACCTTTTGGGAGTCTAACCCTTACACCCTCTCCTTGGGTGCCTAAACCTTACTCTCCCCGGGATGCCTAACACTAACCCTCCATTCCCCAATGCCTAAAGCTAATGCTCCCTGCTTGGTGTCTAACACTAACCTCCTCTTCTAAGTGACTAAACCAAACCCTCCCTCCCTGGTACCTAACTCTAACCTACCTGACCCTACACTGTAACCCCCCTTCTAATGCCTAAACCTAACCTCCCCCCTCCCCGTGGCAGGACAAGATTACATCCTGCTGAGAGGACATTCAGAATTCTAGGTGTCAGTATATTCATGCTGTTAATCCCACCTCTGTTGGCATTTTGGTGCCGTTATTATGGCTGATGGATACGATTATGGTGTCAGTATTATGATAGCCAGGATCCCGCATGGAAGCCTTTTAACTGGGTCCCATGCTTTGCAAAAGTATTTGCCATGAAAATGTCAAAAGCCTCACATCAGGATGGCCGAGTGGTTAAGGTGTTGGATTTAAGATTCAATGGATTTACATCTGCATGGGAAAGATACCCACTTCTGGTTTGTATTTCAATTTCAGCTAACCAAATGAGGAAGAATTTGTCAATTAGGGAAAACTTTCAAACTATGGTGAAAGTCAATAACTTAAGCTACAGTACTTTGATAAAAAAAGTATTTTCAATCCATTTTCTCCAAAGAAACTGATTTTCTATAGAGAAAGTAAACAATGATATCCTAATATCCATTAAAATACCCAGTTATGTAATATTTTAAACTCCAAACAGTACAAAGTTAACCATGCACATCATAATTAACATGAATAGTGCATTAGTATTTGCCATGAAAAGCTCCAGAGCACCACACCAGGATGGCTGAGTGGTTAAGGCATGTGACTTAAGATCCAATGGATATATATCTGCATGGGATCGAACCCCAATTCTGGTATGCATGTTAATTTCAGATTCCTTAATATGTACAAGGAATAACATTATTAATTAAGGACATGTCCAAAAGTTAATGTTGCTTGCATTTGTAAACCACCATACTTGTTCCACAAAATCCTTGACATGTGACAGGGCAAAAAAAGAATGATAGCAACTATCTACAAATGTTGCTTGTAATCATTCAAAAGAAAGGACAGTCTTGATAGATGAGCAGTTTGAAATGTGGTGAAAATTAATGTCTTTAAACAAATATGGAATTATTATGAAACTTTTTATTCACAAGAGCCTTACTTGTTGTGAAGAATAGAAATATAAGTATCATACTTTAAAAAAAAAACAATTACCAGACTTATGTAATAAGTTACAGTCAAAGCAGTATAAAGTTTGTTGAATCATTGCCCATGCACATTAAAAGATACATATGCTTTGCAATAGTATTTGACACGACAATCACACCAGGATGGCCGAGTGGTTAAGGCATTGGACTTAAAATCCAATGGATACATATCCGCGTGGGTTTGATCCCCACTTCTGGTATACATTTTAATTTCAGCTAACTAAATATTTACGATTAAGATTTTGGCAATTAGGGAAAACTCTCAAAATTCTCTGAAAATCATTAACTTAAAATGCATTGCTAAAAAATATTTTCAATCCATTTTTTCAAAGAACCTGGCTTTCTATGAAGAAAAGAAACAATGATATCATTATATCCATTAAAATACCCAAAGTTATGTAATATTTTAAACTCCAAGCGGTTCAAAGTTAACAATGCACAGGAAAATAAACATGAATAGTGCAATAGTATTTGCCATGAAAAGATCCTGGGCAACATACCAGGATGGCCGAGTGGTTAAGGCGTTGGACTTAAGACCCAATGGATATATATCCACGTGGGTTCGAACCCCACTTGAGGTATGTATTTTAATTTCAGATTCCTAAATATGTACAAGGAACAATATAATCGATTAGGGAAATGTACAAGAGTCATTTTGTTTACATTTGTAAACTACCATACATGTTCCACAAAAGCATTGAAATGTGACAGTGCAAATAAACTTATGTAATAATTTAGACTCCAAACAGTACAAAGTTTGCATAAAAGTTGACCATGCACATTAACATATACATATGCAATGGGGTTCAGAATGTAATCCTGATGGACTGGATGCCTATGGTCAGAATACCGACATCGGCAACCTGACCATTAAAATCCTGACAGCCCTGCAGTTAATACCATAACCCTTCCATGTTCCCTGCCCTAACCCTAATCCTCACTTTTGGGTGTCTAACCCTTACACCCTCTCCTTGGGTGCTTAAACCTTACCCTCCCCGGGATGCCTAACACTAACCCTCCATTCCCCAATGCCTAAAGCTAATGCTCCCTGCTTGGTGTCTAACACTAACCTCCTCTTCTAAGTGACTAAACCAAACCCTCCCTCCCTGGTACCTAACTCTAACTTACCTATCCCTACACTGTAACCCCCCTTCTAATGCCTAAATCTAACCTTCCCCCTCCCCGTGGCAGGACAAGATTACATCCTGCTGAGAGGACATTCAGAATTCTAGGTGTCAGTATATTCATGCGGTTAATCCCACCTCTGTTGGCATTTTGGTGCCGTTATTATGGCTGGTGGGTACGATTATGGTGTCAGTATTATGATAGCCAGGATCCCGCACGGAAGCCTTTTAACTGGGTCCCATGCTTTGCAAAAGTATTTGCCATGAAAATGTCAAAAGCCTCACATTAGGATGGCCGAGTGGTTAAGGTTTTGGACTTAAGATTCAATGGATTTACATCTGCATGGGATAGATCCCCACTTCTGGTTTTTATTTCAATTTCAGCTAACCAAATGAGGAAGAATTTGTCAATTAGGGAAAACTTTCAAACTATGGTGAAAGTCAATAACTTAAGCTACAGTACTTTGATAAAAAAAATATGTTCAATACATTTTCTCCAAAGAAACTGATTTTCTATAAAGAAAGTAAACAATGATATCCTAATATCCATTAAAATACCCAGTTATGTAATATTTTAAACTCCAAACAGTACAAAGTTAACCATGCACATCATAATTAACATGAATAGTGCATTAGTATTTGCAATGAAAAGCTCCTGGGCACCACACCAGGATGGCTGAGTGGTTAAGGCATTGGACTTAAGATCCAATGGATATATATCTGCATGGGATCAAACCCCAATTCTGGTATGCATGTTAATTTCAAATTCCTAAATATGTACAAGGAATAACAATATTAATTAAGGACATGTACAAAAGTTGATGTTGCTTGCATTTGTAAACCACCATACTTGTTCCACAAAATCCTTGACATGTGACAGGGCAAAAAAAGAATGATAGCAACTATCTACAAATGTTGCTTGTAATCATTCAAAAGAAAGGACAGTCTTGATAGATGAGCAGTTCGAAATGTGGTGAAAATTAATGTCTTTAAACAAATATGGAATTATTATGAAACTTTTTATTCATAAGAGCCTTACTAGTTGTGAAGAATAGAAATATAAGTATCATACTTTAAAAAAAACACCAATTACCAGACTTATGTAATAAGTTACAGTCAAAGCAGTATAAAGTTTGCTGAATAATTGCCCATGCATAGTAAAAGATACATATGCTTTGCAATAGTGTTTGACACGACAATCACACCAGGATGGCCGAGTGGTTATGGCGTTGGACTTAAGATCCAATGGATACATATCCACGTGGGTTAAATCCCCACTTCTGGTATGCATTTTAATTTCAGCTAACTAAATATTTACGATGAAGATTTTGGCAATTAGGGAAAACTCTCAAAATTGTCTAAAAATCATTAACTTAAAATACATTGCTAAAAAAATATTTTCAATCCATTTTTTCAAAGAACCTGGCTTTCTATGAAGAAAAGAAACAATGATATCATAATATCCATTAAAATACCCAAAGTTATGTAATATTTTAAACTCCAAGCGGATCAAAGTTAACAATGCACAGCAAAATAAACATGAATAGTGCAATAGTAATTGCCATGAAAAGACATTGGGCAAAATACCAGGATGGGCGAGTGGTTAAGGCGTTGGACTTAAGATCAAATGGATATATATCCGCGTGGGTTCGAACCCCACTTCTGGTATGTATTTTAATTTCAGATTCCTAAATATGTACAAGGAACAATATAATCGATTAGGGAAATGTACAAGAGTCATTTTGTTTACATTTGTAAACTACCATACATGTTCCACAAAAGCATTGAAATGTGACAGTGCAAATAAACTGATGTAATAATTTAGACTCCAAACAGTACAAAGTTTGCATAAAAGTTGACCATGTACATTAACATATACATATGCAATGGGGTTCAGAATGTAATCCTGATGGACTGGATGCCTATGGTTAGAATACCGACATCAGCAACCTGACCATTAAAATCCTGACAGCCCTGCAGTTAATACCATAACCCTTCCATGTTCACTGCCCTAACCCTAATCCTCCCTTTTGGGTGTCTAACCCTTACACCCTCTCCTTTGGTGTCTAAACCTTACCCTCCCTGGGATGCCTAACACTAACCCTCCATTCCCCAATGCCTAAAGCTAATGCTCCCTGCTTGGTGTATAACACTAACCTCCTCTTCTAAGTGACTAAACCAAACCCTCCCTCCCTGGTACCTAACTCTAACCTACCTATCCCTACACTGTAACCCCCCTTCTAATGCCTAAATCTAACCTCCCCCCTCCTAGTGGCAGGACAAGATTACATCCTGCTGAGAGGACATTCAGAATTCTAGGTGTCAGTATTTTCATGCGGTTAATCCCACCTCTGTTGGCATTTTGGTGCCGTTATTATGGCTGGTGGGTACGATTATGGTGTCAGTATTATGATAGCCAGGATCCCGCACGGAAGCCTTTTAACTGGGTCCAATGCTTTGCAAAAGTATTTGCCATGAAAATGTCAAAAGCCTCACATTAGGATGGCCGAGTGGTTAAGGTTTTGGACTTAAGATTCAATGGATTTACATCTGCATGGGATATATCCCCACTTCTGGTTTTTATTTCAATTTCAGCTAACCAAATGAGGAAGAATTTGTCAATTAGGGAAAACTTTCAAACTATGGTGAAAGTCAATAACTTAAGCTACAGTACTTTGATAAAAAAAATATGTTCAATCAATTTTCTCCAAAGATACTGATTTTCTATAAAGAAAGTAAACAATGATATCCTAATATCCATTAAAATACCCAGTTATGTAATATTTTAAACTCCAAACAGTACAAAGTTAACTATGCACATCATAATTAACATGAATAGTGCATTAGTATTTGCAATGAAAAGCTCCTGGGCACCACACCAGGATGGCTGAGTGGTTAAGGCATTGGACTTAAGATCCAATGGATATATATCTGCATGGGATCGAACCCCAATTCTGGTATGCATGTTAATTTCAAATTCCTAAATATGTACAAGGAATAACATTATTAATTAAGGACATGTACAAAAGTTTATGTTGCTTGCATTTGTAAACCACCATACTTGTTCCACAAAATCCTTGACATGTGACAGGGCAAAAAAAGAATGATAGCAACTATCTACAAATGTTGCTTGTAATCATTCAAAAGAAAGGACAGTCTTGATAGATGAGCAGTTCGAAATGTCGTGAAAATTAATGTCTTTAAACAAATATGGAATTATTATGAAACTTTTTATTCATAAGAGCCTTACTTGTTGTGAAGAATAGAAATATAAGTATCATACTTTTAAAAAAACACCAATTACCAGACTTATGTAATAAGTTACAGTCAAAGCAGTATAAAGTTTGTTGAATCATTGCCCATGCACATTAAAAGATACATATGCTTTGCAATAGTATTTGACATGACAATCACACCAGGATGGCTGAGTGGTTAAGACGTTGGACTTAAGATCCTATGGATACATATCCGTTTGGGTTTGATCCCCACTTCTGGTATGCATTTTAAGTTCAGCTAACAATATATTTACGATGAAGATTTCGGCAATTAGGGAAAACTCTCAAAATTGTCTGAAAATCATTAACTTAAAATACATTGCTAAAAAATATTTTCAATCCATTTTTTCAAAGAACCTGGCTTTCTATGAAGAAAAGAAACAATGATATCATAATATCCATTAAAATACCCAAAGTTATGTAATATTTTAAACTCCAAGCGGTTCAAAGTTAACAATGCACAGGAAAATAAACATGAATAGTGCAATAGTATTTGCCATGAAAAGATACTGGGCAACATATCAGGATGGCCGAGTGGTTAAGGCGTTGGACTTAAGACCCAATGGATATATATCCTCGTGGGTTCGAACCCCACTTCTGGTATGTATTTTAATTTCAGATTCCTAAATATGTACAAGGAACAATATAAACGATTAGGGAAATGTACAAGAGTCATTTTGTTTACATTTGTAAACTACCATACATGTTCCACAAAAGCATTGAAATGTGACAGTGCAAATAAACTTATGTAATAATTTAGACTCCAAACAGTACAAAGTTTGCATAAAAGTTGACCATGCACATTAACATATACATATGCAATGGGGTTCAGAATGTAATCCTGATGGACTGGATGCCTATGGTCAGAATACCGACATCGGCAACCTGACCATTCAAATCCTGACAGCCCTGCAGTTAATACCATAACCCTTCCATGTTCCCTGCCCTAACCCTAATCCTCCCTTTTGGGTGTCTAACCCTTACACCCTCTCCTTGGGTGCCTAAACCTTACCCTCCCCGGGATGCCTAACACTAACCCTCCATTCCCCAATGCCTAAAGCTAATGCTCCCTGCTTGGTGTCTAACACTAACCTCCTCTTCTAAGTGACTAAACCAAACCCTCCCTCCCTGGTACCTAACTCTAACCTACCTGACCCTACACTGTAACCCCCCTTCTAATGCCTAAACCTAACCTCCCCCCTCCCCGTGGCAGGACAAGATTACATCCTGCTGAGAGGACATTCAGAATTCTAGGTGTCAGTATATTCATGCTGTTAATCCCACCTCTGTTGGCATTTTGGTGCCGTTATTATGGCTGGTGGGTACGATTATGGTGTCAGTATTATGATAGCCAGGATCCCGCACGGAAGCTTTTTAACTGGGTCCAATGCTTTGCAAAAGTATTTGCCATGAAAATGTCAAAAGCCTCACATTAGGATGGCCGAGTGGTTAAGGTGTTGGACTTAAGATTCAATGGATTTACATCTGCATGGGATAGATCCCCACTTCTGGTTTTTATTTCAATTTCAGCTAACCAAATGAGGAAGAATTTGTCAATTAGGGAAAACTTTCAAACTATGGTGAAAGTCAATAACTTAAGCTACAGTACTTTCATAAAAAAATATTTTCAATCCATTTTCTCCAAAGAAACTGATTTTCTATATATAAAGTAAACAATGATATCCTAATATCCATTAAAATACCCAGTTATGTAATATTTTAAACTCCAAACAGTACAAAGTTAACCATGCACTTCATAATTAACATGAATAGTGCATTAGTATTTGCCATGAAAAGCTCCTGGGCACCACACCAGGATGGCCGAGTGGTTAAGGCATTGGACTTAAGATCCAATGGATATATATCTGCATGGGATAGAACCCCAATTCTGGTATGCATGTTAATTTCAGATTTCTAAATATGTACAAGGAATAACATTATTAATTAAGGACATGTACAAAAGTTGATGTTGCTTGCATTTGTAAACCACCATACTTGTTCCACAAAATCCTTGACATGTGACAGGGCAAAAAAAGAATGATAGCAACTATCTACAAATGTTGCTTGTAATCATTCAAAAGAAAGGACAGTCTTGAAAGATGAGCAGTTCGAAATGTGGTGAAAATTAATGTCTTTAAACAAATATGGAATTATTATGAAACTTTTTATTCATAAAAGCCTTACTTGTTGTGAAGAATAGAAATATAAGTATCATACTTTAAAAAAAAAAACAATTACCAGATTTATGTGTTACGCACACCAGTGCTAACAGGAGTATACCGGTGTATGAACAGAGAGGGATGCGAGGCAAAACGAACTCACAGACAGTATAACACAACATACACAGGAGGTGATGGAATAACTAATAAACACAAAATGAACGGGGAAGCCCAAAGGCTCAGGAATTGGGTGTCTCTCTAGTGTCAGGAATGCTCAGATGGAATATAGCGGACAATGAAGCGAGATGTAGTGATTTAACATGTGGAGCACCCGAAATGATGTTGCTAAGAGCAACAGAAAAAACCCCAAAGGGTTACCAACGGGTGTGGGAATAAACTCCTTGGTCAGAGATAGAAATATAGACACAAGGAGAGTATCCACAATCCTAACCCCCACTTGCAGGGCACAGGTTCAGCTTACTGCCACTAAACTGACACCTGGACGCCCTGCACAGTGAGGGAGGATTAAGCAAGCAGGTCTGAGAGTACAGCCGCAAACCTGCTGGGTTCACAGAATAGCAAAAGAACCCCAGCAGGTTAAACAACTGACTCCAGTCTTACTGCTAGGTCCGGATTGGCAGAATGAAGTACCGAATCCCAAGGCCTATTCGCAGTAAGCAACAAGTAAATACAAAGTCACACAGTACTAGCTAACTCTCTGGAACTGACTAACAAACAAAGATTCAGCAGCATTTGCCTAGCCTGAGAGGATGGTTTATATAGCAGGTGCTGTCCACGCCCCACTCAGACCTCACAGACTGTGAGCACAAAACCAGCGCCGGATTCCCTGCCGTGCACAGAGCCTGTAACCACTACACAGTAAAAACCCGGACTGGAGTATCAGCTGCGCTCAGGTTACTTCGCTAACACTTGCCTCCCGGTTGCCATGGCGACGTGGCAGCACAGAGCAGGAGATCCTAACAGTACCCCCCCTCTGACGAGGGGTCAAAGAACCCCTACCACCGGGTTTATGGGGAACTGCGAGATGAAAGAGCGTATCAGTCTGGGGGCATGAAGAGCACAACTGCGCACCCACGACCGCTCCTCCGGGCCATACCCCTTCCAGTGCACCAAAAATGACAGCCGACCCCGAACCATCTTGGAGTCAAGAACCCTTTCAACCACACACTCCCTCTGACCCCGTATCAGAAGAGGAGAAGGTCTTCCACTGGAAGAAGGATTACTAACCGCCAGTTTTAAAAGGGAACAATGAAATGTTTTATTGATACCCAATGAACGGGGCAGATCTAACTGAAATGCCACCGGATTGATAACCCTGGTGATCTTATAAGGGCCGATGAACCGGGGGCCTAACTTATGAGATGGCTGTCTCAACTTCAAATTCTTGGTGGACAACCAGACGAAGTCTCCTAATTTGAAGCTGCAGAGTCTTCTCCGCTTATCAAAAACCCTTTTGGTCACTAATGACACAGACACAAGGGCTTTCTTAACTTTCCTCCAAATACCCCTAAGGGCAGAAACCACAGAGGAACCACCAGGCGTGGAATCCTGGGGGTCAAAAGAATTGGCCTTAGGATGATGCCCATACACACAAAGGAAGGGAGTGATCCCTGTAGCAGAGTGAGCCGCGTTGTTATAGGCAAACTCCGCCATGGACAGATGAGCAACCCAGTCAGTATGACACTTGGAGACATAACACCTGAGGAACTGCTCCAAGGACTGGTTCACCCTCTCAGTCTGCCCATTAGACTGTGGATGGTAGCCTGACGACAAGCTCACAGAAATCTGGAGATCAGAACAAAATGCCCTCCAGAATTTGGCCACAAACTGGGATCCACGGTCAGAGACCACATCAAGTGGCAACCCGTGGAGGCGCACAACATGCTGCATAAATAACTCAGACAGGCGTCTGGCCGATGGCAACCCAACCAGTGGAACGAAATGCGCCATCTTCGAAAACCTGTCAACGACAACCCAAATGGCTGTCATCCCCGAGGATTTGGGCAAGTCCACCACAAAATCCATGGAAATGTGGGTCCATGGCTTAGATGGAATAGAGAGTGGATGTAATGGGCCGACAGGAACCCCTCTAGGAGTTTTATTTCGGGCACAAACGTCACATGCCCGAACCCACTGATCCACATCCCTAGCCACCGAGGGCCACCACACCGCCCTAGTCAGCAACTCCCGAGTTCTGGCAATACCCGGATGCCCTGCCGACCTCTTGGCATGGAATTCCAGGAACACTCGCTGTCTTAACCTAGGAGGCACAAACAAGAGACCTACCGGAAGGTCTGGAGGAGCCTGCTCCTGTGCTCTAAGGACTAATGACAAGAGGTCCTGGGTAATGCCCACTTTAATACATGATGGGGACACAATGGGCAATGGCTCCTCGGTGGTCTCTTGGACTGGAGCAAAACTCCACGAGAGCGCATCAGCCTTGATGTTTTTTGACCCAGGGCGATATGTTATCAAAAAATTAAAGCGAGCAAAAAACAAAGCCCATCGTGCTTGCCTGGCATTGAGCCGCTTCGCTGACTCTAAATATGCCAGATTCTTATGGTCGGTGAGAATTGAGACCACAAACTTAGCCCCCTCAAGCCAGTGTCTCCACTCCCCGAGTGCATCCTTTATAGCCAACAATTCCCGGTTACCCACATCATAATTCATCTCGGCAGACGAAACTTTACGGGAAAAGTAAGCACAGGGATGAAGGCGATTATCAGACACAAGAAAAGAAACAAATAATTCCAGCGCGTTACTAACACCTAACTCATACAATTTTGGGTCGTATGTGCTGAAATAAGCAGCTCTCAACTGGACAGTACTGAACTGTCCACACACAAAACAGCACAAAGGATGATAATATATTATCAGAGAGTGCTTGTAGCTAAATATATCAAATTTATTACATATATAACACAATAAAATAAACACATGTACACATGAAAATAAATAATTAATTAAAAAATTCCCCCTGCTGCAGCGGATTGAGTTTAACCGGATGCTTATATTATGTCCAAATTAAAGTGCTTATTGTGACCTTATTCTCAGTAAAGAGTCCCGAACAATATGCAGTCCTTTTTAGGAACAATTGATGATGCTTGCTGTTTAAATCCAGCTGTAAGTGTTTTTCACATACTCATAGAGATCTCCTTATGTGTCAGATAGGAGCCGGCTTTCCACTCCCGTTAATTAATGCCGCTGAGCGGCCAGGTGCTTTGGATACTTATGCTTTAGTATCTATTTCAACTGACTTTTTTCGTCCACTCTCACTGCGCTTGATAGGGCCACATTTGCAAGATTGTCCACTTTACTCACAGCCAGGAGTGGATCCGTTTAGTATCCGTGGACGGCCCCCGTTGTCAATCACAGCCACAGTCGAGAGAGGCACCGTCCTTGGTTGCGGGGTGCACCAGAGGATCTCTAGAGACGGTTAGCATCCACACACGGACAGTAGCACCAAAGGATATTACTCAACCGGAATCCGCTGGTAGTAGGAAGGATATCAGTATGGAATAAGCCACAGTCCTTACGCGTTTCTCTGCAATTGTCAGTGTGCGGTTTTGTCAGAGGATGACACGGGGCTGTCCTGCATGCTATTTAAATATCAGGGGACCAATCATGTTAGAAACTACCTGCATTGGCACACCTGAATAATCATTGATTTAATCGCACATGTGTAAAATAAATTTCAGTCACATAACAACCCGTATAATACCATAATCTTTACAATATAAATACATAAGGTAGATTTATTATATTGCTGTACACTTATAAACCATAAAATGCTTTCTAAACAATAAAATACTTTATATTGTCTAATTGACGAAAGACAGAGGTGATGGCACTCATTCACTAATTACAAGCAAAAACAACAAGTCTACAAAGAATCCATATCTCCTATATAGACCACTCTAGCTTAGTGGTCTAATGCCTTGTGTTGATAACCGCAAGGTCCTGAGTTCAAATCCGAAGTGTTCCTATATGTGATATTGATTTCTAATTTGTATTTTTATTTTTTTCAATATTGTTGTTATTTCTATTCATCCATTATATACTCCCATATATTACAGCGCATACATAATTCTAACCAATATATAGAAACAGAAAAAATATATCAATACAACAGCAGAGCAATTTTTTAAAAGGGACCACAATCAATGATAATGAATCCCATTCAAAAACTGCACCCCTTATTTTAATGCACTTTTCAGAGTACATTCAATTCTACACCAGGGACAAAGTGACAAATTAATAACAAACTCAACAACCCAATAATAGATCTACACTCTATGAGTTGTTGTACGTGGTGCCACCATTTGCCAGATAGGTACAAATATAATCATACGTATAGGGAATAAGATAACAGGAAGAAAGAGGAGATAAGAGTGGAGAGATATATGGCGAAGAAAGGCTGACAGCAAACATTTCAACTAGCACCTGGAATTCATCTGATATTATTAATCTCCATATTCTCGTTTAGACCCTCGGGCACCAAAGTGCCCAGATTAAAAATCCAGAATGCTTCTCTTGTGCATAATTTATTGAACCTGTCGCCGCCTCTAGGAGTAGGGGCCACAGATTCGATACCTTGTACCTTTAGTGAGTCCACATTACCATCATGATGATGGGTAACGTGTCTTGACACACTATGATAAAGATTCCTCTTAAGGACATTTCGTCTGTGTTCCAAAAACCTGATATTAAGACTCCTAACTGTCCTCCCCACATACTGTTTCCCACATATGCAGCTTATCAGGTAAATGACGTACGTCTGTTGACAATTAATGAAGGTCTCAATTGCAAATTCCAATCCCAGTGTTGCTGATTTAAAAGAGATACTTCTATGTATTATAAATTTACAAGTAATGCAATTGGTCTTACCACATCTAAAACAGCCTACACTTTGATTTAGCCAGGTTTTCTTGACCAATGATTGTGTATTAGCTTGAAAAAAACTTGGAGATAGGTGATTTTTTAAATTCCTAGCCTTCTGAAATACCACTCTAGCCGAATCTCCCAAACAAGGGTTGAGAACTTTATCTAGTTTCAGGAGTTCAAAGTTTTTCTTTATAATTTTCCTAACATCCTCAGCATACGTGTTATATTTTGCTACAAAGGGCATGATCTGGTTGTTATCATGTCTAGCTTTTGATGCCCCCAAATTGGTAGTCGTGGAGAAGAGAGAACTTCTTTCTCTATTAACTACCCTTTTAAGGGAATCCTCCAGAAGTTTCTTAGGTTAGAATTATGTATTTGCTGTAATATATGGGAGTATATAATGGATGAATAGAAATAACAACAATATTGAAAGAAATAAAAATACAAATTAGAAATCAATTTCAGCCCCGTGTCATCCTCTGACGAAACCGCACACTGACAATTGCGGAGAAACGCGTAAGGACTGGGGCTTATTCCATACTGATGTCCTTCCTACTACCAGCAGATTCCGGTTGAGTAATATCCTTTGGTGCTACTGTCCGTGTGTGGATGCTAACCATCTCTAGAGATCCTCCGGTGCACCCCGCAACCAAGGGAGGTGCCTCTCTCGACTGTGGCTGTGATTGACAACGGGGGCCGTCCACGGATACTAAACGGATCCACTCCTGGCTGTGAGTAAAGTGGACAATCTTGCAAATGTGGCCCTATCTAGCGCAGTGAGAGTGGACGAAAAAAGTCAGTTGAAATAGATACTAAAGCATAAGTATCCAAAGCACCTGGCCGCTCAGCGGCATTAATTAACGGGAGTGGAAAGCCGGCTCCTATCTGACACATAAGGAGATCTCTATGAGTATGTGAAAAACACTTACAGCTGAATTTAAACAGCAAGCATCATCAATTGTTCCTAAAAAGGACTGCATATTGTTCGGGACTCTTTACTGAGAATAAGGTCACAATAAGCACTTTAATTTGGACATAATATAAGCATCCGGTTAAACTCAATCCGCTGCAGCAGGGGGAATTTTTTAATTAATTATTTATTTTCATGTGTACATGTGTTTATTTTATTGTGTTATATATGTAATAAATTTGATATATTTAGCTACAAGCGCTCTCTGATAATATATTATCATCCTTTGTGCTGTTTTGTGTGTGGACAGTTCAGTACTGTCCAGTTGAGAGCTGCTTATTTCAGCACATACGACCCAAAATTGTATGAGTTAGGTGTTAGTAACGCGCTGGAATTATTTGTTTCTTTTCTTGTGGGTTCTTTACTGTTTTGTTTCTGGCAGCGGCTATAAGGTATTTTTAGATTATTGTAGATATGTCTTCTTTTAAAAGTGTGACTGATAGATTATTAAGGAGACAGAGGTTGATGGCAGACAATACTGTACAAAATGATGTCGTGGGCACGGATACACCAGAAATTGGCAAGTTATTTTTTGAACTAGAAACATTATTAAAAACAGAAACTCGCCACTGGTGGGATCAAGTGACCCTCACAAAATATTTGGACACAAAAGTGATTCCACGGGGTCTACGTATTCACAAGTCATGTTCATTTAAAGATGACCCTGACTTGACGAAACAATGGAATGATATATTAGATTCCTGTTCTTTTTCCCTTATTAGACTTTTAATTAAGTATAGGGAAGAAAAGGTACACAAACTTTCCAGAGAAATTGAAAAGATACAGGAACAGGTCAAACCTTTTGAAACCAGTAAGGATTTCGTTGAACGAGATGGGTTATTAAATACGGAGATTAAAGATTTTGAACAATCACTTATTGCTTTCAAAAGGAAAAAATTGGAAAGAGATAATAAAGATTATAATTTGGACCAAGTGAGATCCTATAATAGGAGATTTAGGAATGGAGGGAATGAGAGAGAAGGATATCAGGTTAGAATGAAAGAACATGAGACAAATTCATATAACAACAAGCAGTACAATACAAATAAGAATAGGAGAATAAATACTTCATCCACATATGGTCATCATGAGATAAAAACGACTAGTTATGGGGGGGGACCAAGTTATGAAGGAATACAACAAGAAAGAGGAAAAGGTTTTAATAAAGAAGGGAATTATATTCAAAACAAAAGGAGAGGGTCTTTTGAAAGTAGAGGAGCAAGACCTAAGGAACCATATGGGATGGAAGGTGAATATAGGTTTGAACAGAAATCTAGGAAGGATTTTTTAGGAGCAGGGAGAGGTCATCTGGAAGTACAAAACAGATTCCAGATGTTACAACCCAATACCCCCAAAAGGTCAAGACCAGAAGAACCAGAGGGTGTAGAGGAGGAACTAAGACACAACACCAAAAACGGAAGGCTAGGGTAAGGAACAAGGGCATTTTTAATTTATCATCTAGAGTACTGAGTGAGCATGAAAAATCTGTAATTGCCAAAGGTCTTAAGTTTGCTCCATCAGTGAAACCTGACATTTTTGAGCTTTTTGTGGCCCTCAACAGGTATACCAGGGATTTGTGCCGTAAGAGGTACTTTATCAATAAATCTTTAAAACAACATGATATTGAAGGTATACCGATCATATTGAATGATGAGGACCAAAGGGGAGTGGAGATTTTGAATTCATTACTAATGGGGAATGACGATGTAGAACAGGATAGTGAGAGAAGAATCAAGAGGGTCTTTGATATTATAGACAATACACATGAGGGGGTTGGCGTTAATAAAGCCTTCAAAAAGAAGTCAGAATTCTACCCTATTCAACACAGAAGTTCCTACATTGAGACCTTCTATACTTCAACATTAAATGATTTTCGTTCTTTATGTATTAAGAAAAAGGGAGTCACAAAGGGTGATAATTTAAATATTAATGAAAGACGAGCCCTTAAAGCACTTAAAGATGATCATACCATCATCATCATCAAAAGTGCAGACAAGGGGGGAGGGGTTGTGCTACAAGATAAGGCAATATATCATGAGGAAGCCTTGAGACAATTGGGGAACGAGAAATTCTATGTTAGACTTCCTTCCAATCCCACAACGACCTATGTTCAGGTCTTTAAATCTTTTCTCCAGCAAGCCCTAACCGAGGGAGCAATCTCTAAAGATGAGTATTTATTTCTTTTTACTCCTTATCCAGTCATCCCCACTTATTACCACCTTCCCAAAATTCACAAGTCCTTGGTAGCACCCCCAGGGCGTCCAATTATATCTGGTGTAGGGTCCCTCACATCTAATCTGTCAGCATTCGTGGATTCCTTTTTACAACCCCACGTCGTCGGGCTCCGGTCCTACATTAGAGATACCAATCACTTTCTCCATCTAGTGAGTGGTATTGAGTGGCGAGAGAGCTATGTACTCTTGACGTGTGATGTCGAGTCTCTTTACACCAACATCCCCCATCAAGGAGGGGTGGAAGCCTGTTGCCAATTTCTCGAATCTACTGTGGGGCTGTCGCCCGAGCGATGTGGGTTTGTATTGGAATCCATGAATTTTATTTTATCACAGAACTATTTTTTATTTAATTCACAGTTTTATCTTCAAGTGCACGGTACCGCCATGGGCACCAAGTTCGCGCCGAGCTTCGACAATCTCTATATGGGGCTCTTTGAGGAGCAATACATTTGGGGGGGACCCTTCGGCGCGAATTTGGTGCGCTATGGTCGGTACATTGATGATCTGTTTATTATTTGGGATGGGGCTTCTAGTGTGTCTTCTTTTCTTTCTTATCTTAATTCGAACACTTTTGGGCTTAAGTTTAGTCACTCTTGTCACTCTACTCACATTAATTATCTGGATATTGCTCTCTCGGTTAGGGACAATACGTTGGTCACCAAAACCTATAGAAAGGAGGTGGACTGCAGCAGTTTTTTAAATTATGGCAGTTGCCACCACCATAAATGGAAAGACAACATACCTATGGGACAATATCTTAGGATGAAACGCAACTGTACTGATGAAGAGATGTTCTATGAACAATCCAATGTTCTTACAGATGCATTTCTCGACCAGGGTTACCCTAAGAAACTTCTGGAGGATTCCCTTAAAAGGGTAGTTAATAGAGAAAGAAGTTCTCTCTTCTCCACGACTACCAATTTGGGGGCATCAAAAGCTAGACATGATAACAACCAGATCATGCCCTTTGTAGCAAAATATAACACGTATGCTGAGGATGTTAGGAAAATTATAGAGAAAAACTTTGAACTCCTGAAACTAGATAAAGTTCTCAACCCTTGTTTGGGAGATTCGGCTAGAGTGGTATTTCAGAAGGCTAGGAATTTAAAAAATCACCTATCTCCAAGTTTTTTTCAAGCTAATACACAATCATTGGTCAAGAAAACCTGGCTAAATCAAAGTGTAGGCTGTTTTAGATGTGGTAAGACCAATTGCATTACTTGTAAATTTATAATACATAGAAGTATCTCTTTTAAATCAGCAACACTGGGATTGGAATTTGCAATTGAGACCTTCATTAATTGTCAACAGACGTACGTCATTTACCTGATAAGCTGCATATGTGGGAAACAGTATGTGGGGAGGACAGTTAGGAGTCTTAATATCAGGTTTTTGGAACACAGACGAAATGTCCTTAAGAGGAATCTTTATCATAGTGTGTCAAGACACGTTACCCATCATCATGATGGTAATGTGGACTCACTAAAGGTACAAGGTATCGAATCTGTGGCCCCTACTCCTAGAGGCGGCGACAGGTTCAATAAATTATGCACAAGAGAAGCATTCTGGATTTTTAATCTGGGCACTTTGGTGCCCGAGGGTCTAAACGAGAATATGGAGATTAATAATATCAGATGAATTCCAGGTGCTAGTTGAAATGTTTGCTGTCAGCCTTTCTTCGCCATATATCTCTCCACTCTTATCTCCTCTTTCTTCCTGTTATCTTATTCCCTATACGTATGATTATATTTGTACCTATCTGGCAAATGGTGGCACCACGTACAACAACTCATAGAGTGTAGATCTATTATTGGGTTGTTGAGTTTGTTATTAATTTGTCACTTTGTCCCTGGTGTAGAATTGAATGTACTCTGAAAAGTGCATTAAAATAAGGGGTGCAGTTTTTGAATGGGATTCATTATCATTGATTGTGGTCCCTTTTAAAAAATTGCTCTGCTGTTGTATTGATATATTTTTTCTGTTTCTATATATTGGTTAGAATTATGTATGCGCTGTAATATATGGGAGTATATAATGGATGAATAGAAATAACAACAATATTGAAAGAAATAAAAATACAAATTAGAAATCAATATCACATATAGGAACACTTTGGATTTGAACTCAGGACCTTGCGGTTATCAACACAAGGCATTAGACCACTAAGCTAGAGTGGTCTATATAGGAGATATGGATTCTCTGTAGACTTGTTGTTTTTGCTTGTAATTAGTGAATGAGTGCCATCACCTCTGTCTTTCGTCAATTAGACAATATAAAGTATTTTATTGTTTAGAAAGCATTTTATGGTTTATAAGTGTACAGCAATATAATAAATCTACCTTATGTATTTATATTGTAAAGATTATGGTATTATACGGGTTGTTATGTGACTGAAATTTATTTTACACATGTGCGATTAAATCAATGATTATTTAGGTGTGCCAATGCAGGTAGTTTCTAACATGATTGGTCCCCTGATATTTAAATAGCATGCAGGACAGCCCTGTGTCATCCTCTGACGAAACCGCACACTGACAATTGCGGAGAAACGCGTAAGGACTGGGGCTTATTCCATACTGATGTCCTTTCTACTACCAGCAGATTCCGGTTGAGTAATATCCTTTGGTGCTACTGTCCGTGTGTGGATGCTAACCATCTCTAGAGATCCTCTGGTGCACCCCGCAACCAAGGACGGTGCCTCTCTCGACTGTGGCTGTGATTGACAACGGGGGCCGTCCACGGATACTAAACGGATCCACTCCTGGCTGTGAGTAAAGTGGACAATCTTGCAAATGTGGCCCTATCTAGCGCAGTGAGAGTGGACGAAAAAAGTCAGTTGAAATAGATACTAAAGCATAAGTATCCAAAGCACCTGGCCGCTTAGCGGCATTAATTAACGGGAGTGGAAAGCCGGCTCCTATCTGACACATAAGGAGATCTCTATGAGTATGTGAAAAACACTTACAGCTGAATTTAAACAGCAAGCATCATCAATTGTTCCTAAAAAGGACTGCATATTGTTCGGGACTCTTTACTGAGAATAAGGTCACAATAAGCACTTTAATTTGGACATAATATAAGCATCCAGTTAAACTCAATCCGCTGCAGCAGGGGGAATTTTTTAATTAATTATTTATTTTCATGTGTACATGTGTTTATTTTATTGTGTTATATATGTAATAAATTTGATATATTTAGCTACAAGCGCTCTCTGATAATATATTATCATCCTTTGTGCGATTATCAGACACCCCCATCTGAGAGAGCACTGCCCCAATACCTATCTCAGAGGCATCCACTTCTACCACAAAAGGACGCTCTGGATCTGGGTGTCGCAGCACCTTGGCCGAGACAAATGCCCTTTTGAGACGGGCAAAGGCCGCTTTGGCCTCACAAGACCAGTGAGCAACATCCGCCCCTTTCTTAGTGAGTGCCACCAAGGGGGCCACTATAGACGAAAATCCAGCGATGAACCGTCTATAAAAATTCGCAAAGCCCAGAAAACGCTGAAGCGCCTTCAAACTAGTGGGCTGCACCCAATCCAGGACTGCCTGTACCTTAGAACCCTCCATTTGGAAACCTTCTGAGGAGAAAATATACCCTAGAAATGCGATTTGCTGGACTTCAAATTCGCACTTCTCCAGCTTCGCCCCAAGCTGGTGGTCTCTGAGTTTCTGGAGGACTAAGCGTACATGCTTCCGATGTTCCTCCAGGGAATGGGAGAAGATTAGGATGTCATCTAGATAAACAACTAAAAATCTATCCAAATATTCCATGAGCACATCGTTCATGAATTCCTGGAAGACTGCCGGGGCATTAGAGAGCCCAAAAGGCATCACCAAATATTCATAATGCCCTGAGTGGGTATTAAAGGCAGTCTTCCATTCATCCCCCTCTCTTATTCAGATTAGATTGTAAGCACCGCGTAGGTCAATCTTAGAAAAATGGTGGCAGTACGAAGCTGGTCAAATAAAACCGAAATGAGAGGCAGTGGGTACGAGTTTTTAATCGTGATACTGTTTAATTCCCTGAAGTCGATGCAGGGTCGCAACGAACCGTCCTTTTTACCCACGAAGAAGAACCCCGACCCAACTGGGGACTGTGAGGGTCTGATAAATCCCTTAGCCAAGTTCTCCTGAATGTACTCTGCCATAGCCTGAGTCTCAGGACGTGACATGGAGTACAACCTGCTCTTGGGAAGCTTAGCATCCGGCAACAAATCAATGGCACAGTCATAGGGGTGATGGGGAAGTAGTACCTCCGCAACTTTTTTGGAGAACACATCCGCAAAATCTGCATAACATCCTGGCAATCCTGGCAAACTTAGCTGCGAGAGCCTGACTGGAAGGCTCAAGCAACTCCTGAAACAATCACTACCCCAACTAAGAATCTCCCCAGAGACCCAGTTAAATTGAGGGTTATGGGCCCTTAACCAGGGTAACCCTAAAACCAATGGGGCAAAAGAACAGACAGTCACATAGAAAGACAATTTTTCAGAGTGTGTGGCTCCAATAAACAAAGGAATTTGGCTGGTGCAGGAGGTAATTTTATCCTGGGACAATGGTTTCCCGTTTAACCCACAGATCTCAATCTCTGATGCCAAAGGTACTGAGGGAACAGAGTGTTCCAGGGCGAATTGACGGTCCATGAAAACCCCATCGGCCCCACTGTCAACAAAGGCCTCAGTCTTGACAGTTTGACCGAGGATCTCCAAAGTCACCGGAATGAGAAAAGTCTTTTTGGGAAAATCTGACTTCTGGCCTGACAGGATATTTCCCATCACCCTCAGGCCCTGAAGTTTTCCGGCTTTTCTGGGCATGATACTACAACATGACCTTTATTCCCACAGTACAAACACAAACCCTGCTGTCTCCTCCGCGTCTTCTCACGCGAGGAGAGGCGGGTAGCCACAATCTGCATAGGCTCCTCGGAATATTCCTCAGAGTCTGAGGTTCCCTTGGGAAAAAAGGAAACTGCGGTCTCCCTTTCAAGCCTACGCTCTCTCAGCCGTCTATCCACCCGGATGGATAACTGCATGAGCTGATCTAAGCTATCAGGCGAGGGATATTGTACCAGTTGGTCCTTTATCTGGTCAGAAAGGCCCCTTCGGTACTGGTTTCTCTGGGCTGGGTCATTCCACTGGGTATCATGAGCCAACCTCCGAAACTCCGTACTATAAACCTCAGCTGGCCGTCGCCCTTGCTTTAGGACCGTAATCTGAGCCTCGGCTGAAGCCAACTTGTCAGGGTCATCATACAAAATGCCCAGTGCCGTAAAAAAGCATCAACACTTTTAAGCGACGGACAGTCAGGCTGCAACCCATATGCCGAGACCTGTGGGTCTCCTTGTAGCAAGGAAATCACTATGCCCACCCGCTGAATCTCCGACCCAGAAGACTGGGGCCTAAGCCTGAAATATAGCTTACAGCTCTCCTTGAAACAAAAGAACTGCGAGCGATCTCCAGAAAAACGATCCGGGAGATTTACTTTCGGCTCCTTAACCCCTAAACTTGCCGCTGCTGCTGCGGGAGCTCCGCTAGCGGCCTGCGGGGTGCTCATTTTAATGGACATCTCATTAAATTGTCGAGTCAGGACCTGCACCTGATCGACCACCTGTTGCAAAGTATTTTGAGGGGTATGCTCCATATTCCCACAAAATTTCAACAGGAGTAGGGCTGCTGAATATGTTACGCACACCAGTGCTAACAGGAGTATACCGGTGTATGAACAGAGAGGGATGCGAGGCAAAACGAACTCACAGACAGTATAACACAACATACACAGGAGGTGATGGAATAACTAATAAACACAAAATGAACGGGGAAGCCCAAAGGCTCAGGAATTGGGTGTCTCTCTAGTGTCAGGAATGCTCAGATGGAATAGAGCGGACAATGAAGCGAGATGTAGTGATTTAACATGTGGAGCACCCGAAATGATGTTGCTAAGAGCAACAGAAAAAACCCCAAAGGGTTACCAACGGTGTGGGAATAAACTCCTTGGTCAGAGATAGAAATATAGACACAAGGAGAGTATCCACAATCCTAACCCCCACTTGCAGGGCACAGGTTCAGCTTACTGCCACTAAACTGACACCTGGACGCCCTGCACAGTGAGGGAGGATTAAGCAAGCAGGTCTGAGAGTACAGCCGCAAACCTGCTGGGTTCACAGAATAGCAAAAGAACCCCAGCAGGTTAAACAACTGACTCCAGTCTTACTGCTAGGTCCGGATTGGCAGAATGAAGTACCGAATCCCAAGGCCTATTCGCAGTAAGCAACAAGTAAATACAAAGTCACACAGTACTAGCTAACTCTCTGGAACTGACTAACAAACAAAGATTCAGCAGCATTTGCCTAGCCTGAGAGGATGGTTTATATAGCAGGTGCTGTCCACACCCCACTCAGACCTCACAGACTGTGAGCACAAAACCAGCGCCGGATTCCCTGCCGTGCACAGAGCCTGTAACCACTACACAGTAAAAATCCGGACCGGAGTATCAGCTGCGCTCAGGTTACTTCGCTAATACTTGCCTCCCGGTTGCCATGGCGACGTGGCAGCACAGAACAGGAGATCCTAACATTATGTAATAAGTTACAGTCAAAGCAGTATAAAGTTTGCTGAATAATTGCCCATGCACAGTAAAAGATACATATGCTTTGCAATAGTATGTGACACGACAATCACACCAGGATGGCCGAGTGGCTATAGCGTTGGACATAAGATCCAATGGATACATATCCACGTGGGTTTGATCCCCACTTCTGGTATGCATTTTAATTTCAGCTAACTAAATATTTACGATGAAGATTTCGGCAATTAGGGATAACTCTCAAAATTGTCTGAAAATCATTAACTTAAAATACATTGCTAAAAAAATATTTTCAATCCATGTTTTCAAAGAACCTGGCTTTATATGAAGAAAAGAAACAATGATATCATAATATCCATTAAAATACCCAAAGTTATGTAATATTTTAAACTCCAAGCGGATCAAAGTTAATAATGCACAGGAAAATAAACATGAATAGTGCAATAGTATTTGCCATGAAAATAAATTGGGCAACATACGGGGATGGCTGAGTGGTTAAGGCGTTTGACTTAAGATCCAATGGATATGTATCTGCGTGGGTTCAAAACCCACTTCTGGTATGTATTTTAATGTCAGATTCCTAAATATGTACAAGGAACAATATAATCGATTAGGGAAATGTACAAGAGTAATTTTGCAAATAAACTTATGTAATAATTTAGACTCCAAACAGTACAAAGTTTGCATAAAAGTTGACCATGTACTTTAACATATACATATGCAATGGGGTTCAGAATGTAATCCTGATGGACTGGATGCCTATGGTCAGAATACCAACATCGGCAACCTGACCATTAAAATCCTGACCGCCCTGCAGTTAATACCATAACCCTTCCATGCTCCCTGCCCTAACCCTAATCCTCCCTTTTGGGTGTCTAACCCTTACACCCTCTCCTTGGGTGCCTAAACCTTACCCTCCCCGGGATGCCTAACACTAACCCTCCATTCCCCAATACCTAAAGCTAATGCTCCCTGCTTGGTGTCTAACACTAACCTCCTCTTCTAAGTGACTAAACCAAACCCTCCCTCTCTGGTACCTAACTCTAACCTACCTATCCCTACACTGTAACCCCCCTTCTAATGCCTAAACCTAACCTCCCCCCTCCCCGTGGCAGGACAAGATTACATCCTGCCGAGAGGACATTCAGAATTCTAGGTGTCAGTATATTCATGCTGTTAATCCCACCTCTGTTGGCATTTTGGTGCCGTTATTATGGCTGGTGGGTACGATTATGGTGTCAGTATTATGATAGCCAGGATCCTGCACGGAAGCCTTTTAACTGGGTCCCATGCTTTGCAAAAGTATTTGCCATGAAAATGTCAAAAGCTTCACATTAGGATGGCCGAGTGTTTAATGTGTTGGACTTAAGATTCAATGGATTTACATCTGCATGGGATAGAATCCCACTTCTGGTTTTTATTTCAATTTCAGCTAACCAGATGAGGAAGAATTTGTCAATTAGGGAAAACTTTCAAACTATGGTGAAAGTCAATTACTTAAGCTACAGTACTTTGATAAAAAAAAATATTTTCAATCCATTTTCTCCAAAGAAACTGATTTTCTATAAAGAAAGTAAACAATGATATCCTAATATCCATTAAAATACCCAGTTATGTAATATTTTAAACTCCAAACAGTACAAAGTTAACCATGCACATCATAATTAACATGAATAGTGCATTAGTATTTGCCATGAAAAGCTCCTGGGCACCACACCAGGATGGCTGAGTGGTTAAGGCATTGGACTTAAGATCCAATGGATATATATCTGCATGGGATAGAACCCCAATTCTGGTATGCATGTTAATTTCAGATTTCTAAATATGTACAAGGAATAACATTATTAATTAAGGACATGTACAAAAGTTGGTGTTGCTTGCATTTGTAAACCACCATACTTGTTCCACAAAATCCTTGACATGTGACAGGGCAAAAAAAGAGTGATAGCAACTATCTATAAATGTTGCTTGTAATCATTCAAAAGAAAGGACAGTCTTGATAGATGAGCAGTTCGAAATGTGGAGAAAATTAATGTCTTTAAACAAATATGGAATTATTATGAAACTTTTTATTCATAAGAGCCTTACTTGTTGTGAAGAATAGAAATATAAGTATCATACTTTTAAAAAAAAAACAATTACCGGACTTATGTAATAAGTTACAGTCAAAGCAGTATAAAGTTTGCTGAATAATTGCCCATGCACAGTAAAAGATACATATGCTTTGCAATAGTATTTGACACGACAATCACACCAGTATGGCCGAGAGGTTAAGGCGTTGGACTTAAGATCCAATGGATACATATCCACGTGGGTTAGATCCCCACTTCTGGTATGCATTTTAATTTCAGCCAATTAAATATTTACGATGAAGATTTCGGCAATTAGGGAAAACTCTCAAAATTGTCTGAAAATCATTAACATAAAATACATTGCTAAAAAAATATTTTCAATCCATTTTTTCAAAGAACCTGGCTTTCTATGAAGAAAAGAAACAATGATATCATAATATCCATTAAAATACCCAAAGTTATGTAATATTTTAAACTCCAAGCGGATCAAAGTTAACAATGCACAGGAAAATAAACATGAATAGTGCAATAGTATTTGCCATGAAAAGACACTGGGCAAGATACCAGGATGGCCGAGTGGTTAAGGCGTTGGACTTAAGATCCAATGGATATATATCCGCATGGGTTCAAACCTCTCTTCTGGTATGTATTTTAATTTCAGATTCCAAAATATGTACAAGGAACAATATAATTGATTAGGGAAATGTACAAGAGTCATTTTGTTTACATTTGTAAACTACCATACATGTTCCACAAAAGCATTGAAATGTGACAGTGCAAATAAACTTATGTAATAATTTAGACTCCAAACAGTACAAAGTTTGCATAAAAGTTGACCATGCACATTAACATATACATATGCAATGGGGTTCAGAATGTAATCCTGATGGACTGGATGCCTATGGTCAGAATACCGACATCAGCAACCTGACCATTAAAATCCTGACAGCCCTGCAGTTAATACCATAACCCTTCCATGTTCCCTGCCCTAAACCTAATCCTCCCTTTTGGGTGTCTAACCCTTACACCCTCTCCTTGGGTGCCTAAACCTTACCCTCCCCGGGATGCCTAACACTAACCCTCCATTCCCCAATGCCTAAAGCTAATGCTCCCTGCTTGGTGTCTAACACTAACCTCCTCTTCTAAGTGACTAAGCCAAACCCTCCCTCCCTGGTACCTAACTCTAACCTACCTGTCCCTACACCGTAGCCCCCCTTCTAATGCCTAAACCTAACCTCCCCCCTCCCCGTGGCAGGACAAGATTACATCCTGCTGAGAGGACATTCAGAATTCTAGGTGTCAGTATTTCCATGCTATTAATCCCACCTCTGTTGGCATTTTGGTGCCGTTATTATGGCTGGTGGGTATGATTATGGTGTCTGTATTATGATAGCCAGGATCCCGCATGGAAGCCTTTTAACTGGGTCCCATGCTTTGCAAAAGTATTTGCCATGAAAATGTCAAAAGCCTCACATCAGGATGGCCGAGTGGTTAAGGTGTTGGACTTAAGATTCATTGGATTTACATCTGCATGGCATAGATCCCCACTTCTGGTTTGTATTTCAATTTCAGCTAACCAAATGAGGAAGAATTTGTCAATTAGGAAAACTTTCAAACTATGGTGAAAGTCAATAACTTAAGCTACAGTACTTTGATAAAAAAAATACGTTCAATCCATTTTCTCCAAAGAAACTGATTTTCTCTAAAGTAAGTTAACAATGATATCCTAATATCCATTAAAATACTCAGTTATGTAATATTTTAAACTCCAAACAGTACAAAGTTAACCATGCACATCATAATTAACATGAATAGTGCATTAGGATTTGCCATGAAAAGCTCCTGGGCACCACACCAAGATGGCTGCATGGTTAAGGCATTTGACTTAAGATCCAATGGATATATATCTGCATGGGATCAATCCCCAATTCTGGTATGCATGTTAATTTCAGATTCCTAAATATGTACAAGGAATGACTTTATTAATTAAGGACATGTACAAAAGTTGATGTTGCTTGCATTTGTAAACCACCATACTTGTTCCACAAAATCCTTGACATGTGACAGGGCAAAAAAGAATGATAGCAACTATCTACAAATGTTGCTTGTAATCATTCAAAAGAAAGGACAGTCTTGATAGATGAGCAGTTCGAAATGTGGTGAAAATTAATGTCTTTAAACAAATATGGAATTATTATAAAACTTTTTATTCATAAGAGCCTTACTTGTGAAGAATAGAAATATAAGTATCATACTTTTAAAAAAACAACAATTACCAGACTTATGTAATAAGTAACAGTCAAAGCAGTATAAAGTTTGCTGAATAATTGCCCATGCACATTAAAAGATATATATGATTTGCAATAGTATTTGACATGACAATCACACCAGGATGGCAAAGTGGTTAAGGCGTTGGACTTAAGATCCAATGGATACATATCCGCATGGGTTCGATCCCCACTTCTGGTATGCATTTTAATTTCAGCTAACTAAATATTTACGATGAAGATTTCGGCAATTAGGGAAAACTCTCAAAATTCTGTGAAACTCATTAACTTAAAATACATTGCTAAAAAAATATTATCAATCCATTTTTTCAAAGAACCTGGCTTTCTATGAAGAAAAGAAACAATGATATCATAATATCCATTAAAATACCAAAAGTTATGTAATATTTTAAACTCCAAGCGGTTCAAAGTTAACAATGCACTGGAAAATAAACATGAATAGTGCAATAGTATTTGCCATGAAAATACCCAGGTCAACATACCAGGATGGCCGAGTGGTTAAGGCGTTGGACTTAAGATCCAATGGATATATATTCAGATGGGTTCGAACCCCACTTCTGGTATGTATTTTAATTTCGGATTCCTAAATATGTACAAGGAACAATATAATCGAATAGGGAAATGTACAAGAGTCATTTTGTTTACATTTGTAAACTACCATACATGTTCCACAAAAGCATTGAAATGTGACAGTGCAAATAAACTTATGTAATAATTTAGACTCCAAACAGTACAAAGTTTGCATAAAAGTTGACCATGCACATTAACATATACATATGCAATGGGGTTCAGAATGTAATCCTAATGGACTGGATGCCTATGGTCAGAATACCGACATCAGCAACCTGACCATTAAAATCCTGACAGCCCTGCAGTTAATACCATAACCTTCCATGTTCCCTGCCCTAACCCTAATCCTCCCTTTTGGGTGTCTAACCCTTACACTCTCTCCTTGGGTGCCTAAACCTTACCCTCCCCGGGATGCCTAACACTAACCCTCCATTCCCCAATGCCTAAAGCTAATGCTCCCTGCTTGGTGTCTAACACTAACCTCCTCTTCTAAGTGACTAAACCAAACCCTCCCTCCCTGGTACCTAACTCTAACCTACCTGTCCCTACACCGTAACCCCCCTTCTAATGCCTAAACCTAACCTCCCCCCTCCCCGTGGCAGGACAAGATTACATCCTGCTGAGAGGACATTCAGAATTCTAGGTGTCAGTATTTTCATGCTGTTAATCCCACCTCTGTTGGCATTTTGGTGCCGTTATTATGGCTGGTGGGTATGATTATGGTGTCAGTATTATGATAGCCAGGATCCCGCATGGAAGCCTTTTAACTGGGTCCCATGCTTTGCAAAAGTATTTGCCATGAAAATGTCAAAAGCCTCACATCAGGATGGCCGAGTGGTTAAGGTGTTGGACTTAAGATTCAATGGATTTACATCTGCATGGGATAGATCCCCACTTCTGGTTTGCATTTCAATTTCAGCTAACCAAATGAGGAAGAATTTGTCTATTAGGGAAAACTTTCAAACTATGGTGAAAGTCAATAACTTAAGCTACAGTATTTTGATAAAAAAAATATGTTCAATCCATTTTCTCCAAAGAAACTGATTTTCTCTACAGTTAGTTAACAATGATATCCTAATATCCATTAAAATACCCAGTTATGTAATATTTTAAACTCCAAACAGTACAAAGTTAACCATGCACATCATAATTAACATGAATAGTGCATTAGTATTTGCCATGAAAAGCTCCTGGGCACCACACCAGGATGGCTGCATGGTTAAGGCATTTGATTTAAGATCCAATGGATATATATCTGCATGGGATCAAACCCCAATTCTGGTATGCATGTTAATTTCAGATTCCTAAATATGTACAAGGAATAACTTTATTAATTAAGACATGTACAAAAGTTGATGTTGCTTGCATTTGTAAACCACCATACTTCCACAAAATCCTTGACATGTGACAGGGCAAAAAAGAATGATAGCAACTATCTACAAATGTTGCTTGTAATCATTCAAAAGAAAGGACAGTCTTGATAGATGAGCAGTTCGAAATGTGGTGAAAATTAATGTCTTTAAACAAATATGGAATTATTATAAAACTTTTTATTCATAAGAGCCTTACTTGTGAAGAATAGAAATATAAGTATCATACTTTAAAAAAAACAACAATTACCAGACTTATGTAATAAGTAACAGTCAAAGCAGTATAAAGTTTGCTGAATAATTGCCCATGCACATTAAAAGATATATATGCTTTGCAATAGTAATTGACATGACAATCACACCAGGATGGCAGAGTGGTTAAGGCGTTAGACTTAAGATCCAATGGATATATATCCGCGTGGGTTCGATCCCAACTTCTGGTATGCATTTTAATTTCAGCTAACTAAATATTTACAATGAAGATTTCGGCAATTAGGGAAAACTCTCAAAATTCTGTGAAAATCATTAACTTAAATTACATTGCTAAAAAAATATTTTCAATCCATTTTTTCAAAGAACCTGGCTTTCTATGAAGAAAAGAAACAATGATATCATAATATCCATTAAAATACCAAAAGTTATGTAATATTTTAAACTCCAAGCGGTTCAAAGTTAACAATGCACAGGAAAATAAACATGAATAGTGCAATAGTATTTGCCATGAAAGTCCCCAGGGCAACATACCAGGATGGCCGAGTGGTTAAGGCGTTGGACTTAAGATCCAATGGATATGTATCCGCATGGGTTCGAACCCCACTTCTGGTATGTATTTTAATTTCGGATTCCTAAATATGTACAAGGAACAATATAATCGAATAGGGAAATGTACAAGAGTCATTTTGTTTACATTTGTATACTACCATACATGTTCCACAAAAGCATTGAAATGTGACAGTGCAAATAAACTTATGTAATAATTTAGACTCCAAACAGTACAAAGTTTGCATAAAAGTTGACCATGCACATTAACATATACATATGCAATGGGGTTCAGAATGTAATCCTGATGGACTGGATGCCTATGGTCAGAATACCGACATCAGCAACCTGACCATTAAAATCCTGACAGCCCTGCAGTTAATACCATAACCCTTCCATGTTCCCTGCCCTAACCCTAATCCTCCCTTTTGGGTGTCTAACCCTTACACCCTCTCCTTTGGTGCCTAAACCTTACCCTCCCCGGGATGCCTAACACTAACCCTCCATTCCCCAATGCCTAAAGCTAATGCTCCCTGCTTGGTGTCTAACACTAACCTCCTCTTCTAAGTGACTAAACCAAACCCTCCCTCCCTGGTACCTAACTCTAACCTACCTGTCCCTACACCGTAACCCCCCTTCTAATGCCTAAACCTAACCTCCCCCCTCCCCGTGGCAGGACAAGATTACATCCTGCTGAGAGGACATTCAGAATTCTAGGTGTCAGTATTTTCATGCTGTTAATCCCACCTCTGTTGGCATTTTGGTGCCGTTATTATGGCTGGTGGGTATGATTATGGTGTCAGTATTATGATAGCCAGGATCCCGCATGGAAGCCTTTTAACTGGGTCCCATGCTTTGCAAAAGTATTTGCCATGAAAATGTCAAAAGCCTCACATCAGGATGGCCGAGTGGTTAAGGTGTTGGACTTAAGATTCAATGGATTTACATCTGCATGGGATAGATCCCCACTTCTGGTTTGTATTTCAATTTCAGCTAACCAAATGAGGAAGAATTTGTCAATTAGGGAAAACTTTCAAACTATGGTGAAATTCAATAACTTAAGCTACAGTACTTTGATAAAAAAAATATTTTCAATCCATTTTCTCCAAAGAAACTGATTTTCTCTAAAGTAAGTTAACAATGATATCCTAATATCCATTAAAATACCCAGTTATGTAATATTTTAAACTCCAAACAGTACAAAGTTAACCATGCACATCATAATTAACATGAATAGTGCATTAGTATTTGCCATGAAAAGCTCCTGGGCACCACACCAGGATGGCTGCATGGTTAAGGCATTTGATTTAAGATCCAATGGATATATATCTGCATGGGATCAAACCCCAATTCTGGTATGCATGTTAATTTCAGATTCCTAAATATGTACAAGGAATAACTTTATTAATTAAGGACATGTACAAAAGTTGATGTTGCTTGCATTTGTAAACCACCATACTTGTTCCACAAAATCCTTGACATGTGACAGGGCAAAAAAGAATGATAGCAACTATCTACAAATGTTGCTTGTAATCATTCAAAAGAAAGGACAGTCTTGATAGATGAGCAGTTCGAAATGTGGTGAAAATTAATGTCTTTAAACAAATATGGAATTATTATAAAACTTTTTATTCATAAGAGCCTTACTTGTGAAGAATAGAAATATAAGTATCATACTTTAAAAAAAAAACAATTACCAGACTTATGTAATAAGTAACAGTCAAAGCAGTATAAAGTTTGCTGAATAATTGCCCATGCACATTAAAAGATATATATGCTTTGCAATAGTATCTGACATGACAATCACACCAGGATGGCCGAGTGGTTAAGGCGTTGGACTTAAGATCCAATGGATATATATCCGCGTGGGTTCGATCCCAACTTCTGGTATGCATTTTAATTTCAGCTAACTAAATATTTACAATGAAGATTTCGGCAATTAGGGAAAACTCTCAAAATTCTGTGAAAATCATTAACTTAAATTATATTGCTAAAAAAATATTTTCAATCCATTTTTTCAAAGAACCTGGCTTTCTATGAAGAAAAGAAACAATGATATCATAATATCCATTAAAATACCAAAGGTTATGTAATATTTTAAACTCCAAGCGGTTCAAAGTTAACAATGCACAGGAAAATAAACATGAATAGTGCAATAGTATTTGCCATGAAAATTCCAATGGCAACATACCAGGATGGCCAAGTGGATAAGGCGTTGGACTTACTATCCAATGGATATATATCCTCGTGGGTTCGAACCCCACTTCTGGTATGTATTTTAATTTCGGATTCCTAAATATGTACAAGGAACAATATAATCGAATAGGGAAATGTACAAGAGTAATTTTGTTTACATTTGTAAACTACCATACATGTTCCACAAAAGCATTGAAATGTGACAGTGCAAATAAACTTATGTAATAATTTAGACTCCAAACAGTACAAAGTTTGCATAAAAGTTGACCATGCACATTAACATATACATATGCAATGGGGTTCAGAATGTAATTGTCACGATCCGGGTATCTGGACGCCATTTCTTACCCATCAGATGCCTCCTAAGGCTGGCTCAGCGCTCCAGGACCGGATCCCATCTGTTATCCTAATGTTCACATTCCTGCATCCTCTCCTGTCTCTCTGAGACGCTGTCACAGTAACGCCTTATTACATCTGGCATGGCGTCTCCCGCGGCCTCCGCCGCCGTCCCTGAGCTTCTGCATGCAGAGTGTCAGAGTGGCGATTACGTCAGCCGCGGCCTCCGCTGTGTCCGCGTGGTTGGATGTGCACTTGTCAGCCTGGCGTCTCCTGTCTCCAGTGGCCGGCGCCGCCATTACTGTTTTCATTACCACATGGATTACAAACCAAACTTCCCTCCAAGTGTCTGCATGGGCGCAGCCATCTTGGATTCTGTCAGCTGATCATTTCCTCCAATCTGTTGTCAGTATTGTTAATCTGCATAATTGCCTAGCCAATCCCTTCCTTGCTGCAGGTATAAATACACTGTGCCTGAGCAAGGAAGGCGTCAGTGCTTTGGTTGTCAAACCTAGTTCCTGTTTGTCTCTCTCCTGTGATTGTCTTCCAGGTTCCAGCTCCTGTCTCAAGACTTCCACCATAGAGACCCGCACCAGCATTCCACCTGCGGTGTAGCCTGACTCTCCAATCCATTGTGGATTCATCTGTTTCCAGCTACAACATTACCTGCTTCCAGCTCAGCTTTCAGCAGAGTACAGCTTCCCTTAAAGGGCCGGTGTCCTTTCTACACTTTACCACTCTCCACCGGTATTATTATTTCTCCGCTCTCAAGTTCTACATTTCAGTTCATATTTCATCGCTCCCAAGTTCATCTATTATTTAACTGGTTCCAGCCAGTATCCACTCCGTGCTAACAACAGTCTGGTTCCAGCCAGTATCCACAGCAGCTGTTTTACCTTCAGCAACCCAGCTTTTCCTGGAACACCAGCTGGCACAATCCTGGGTTATCTCCATTGCTACAGTCGGGCCTGGTAAGGACTTTCCATCTAGAAGATCATAAGAACTATCTCACACTACCAGTGCCCTGTGGCTCCTGCCATCCTGTAGTACCCAGGAACTGTATTTATTATTTGCTGACTTTTACGTTTTCTTTTACTGCTGCTGTGTTGCGGAGTTGTCATAATAAACATCATTGACTTTTATCCAAGTTGTCGTGGTCACGCCTTCGGGCAGTTATTATTCATGTTACTTACATGTCCAGGGGTCTGATACAACCTCCCAGGTTCCGGTACATCTCAGCCCCTACAACTGAGGCTGCCTCCCGTCAGCTCAGGCCCTCAGTTGTGACAGTAATCCTGATGGACTGGATGCCTATGGTCAGAATACCGACATCAGCAACCTGTTCATTAAAATCCTGACAGCCCTGCAGTTAATACCATAACCCTTCCATGTTCCCTGCCCTAACCCTAATCCTCCCTTTTGGGTGTCTAACCCTTACACCCTCTCCTTGGGTGCCTAAACCTTACCCTCCCCGGGATGCCTAACACTAACCCTCCATTCCCCAATGCCTAAAGCTAATGCTCCCTGCTTGGTGTCTAACACTAACCTCCTCTTCTAAGTGACTAAACCAAAACCTCCCTCCCTGGTACCTAACTCTAACCTACCTGTCCCTACACCGTAGCACCCCTTCTAATGCCTAAACCTAACCTCCCCCATCCCCGTGGCAGGACAAGATTACATCCTGCTGAGAGGACATTCAGAATTCTAGGTGTCAGTATTTTCATGCTATTAATCCCACCTCTGTTGGCATTTTGGTGCAGTTATTATGGATGGTGGGTACGATTATGGTGTCAGTATTATGATAGACAGGATCCCGCACAGAAGCCTTTTAACTGGGTCCCATGCTTTGCAAAAGTATTTGCCATGAAAATGTCAAAAGCCTCACATCAGGATGGCCGAGTGGTTAAGGTGTTGGACTTAAGATTCAATGGATTTACATCTGCATGGGATAGATCCCCACTTCTGGTTTGTATTTCAATTTCAGCTAACCAAATGAGGAAGAATTTGTCAATTAGGGAAAACTTTCAAACTATGGTGAAAGTCAATAACTTAAGCTACAGTATTTTGATAAAAAAATATTTTCAATCCATTTTCTCCAAAGAAACTGATTTTTTATAAAGAAAGTAAACAATGATATCCTAATATCCATTAAAATACCCAGTTATGTAATATTTTGAACTCCAAACAGTACAAAGTTAACCATGCACATCATAATTAACATGAATAGTGCATTAGTATTTGCCATGAAAAGCTCTTGGGCACCACACCAGGATGGCTGCATGGTTAAGGCATTTGACTTAAGATCCAATGGATATATATCCACATGGGATCGAACCCCAATTCTGGTATGCATGTTAATTTCAGATTCCTAAATATGTACAAGGAATAGCTTTATTAATTAAGGACATGTACAAAAGTTGATGTTGCTTGCATTTGTAACCCACCATACTTGTTCCACAAAATCCTTGACATGTGACAGGGCAAAAAAAAAATGATAGCAACTATCTACAAATGTTGCTTGTAATCATTCAAAAGAAAGGACAGTCTTGATAGATGAGCAGTTCGAAATGTGGTGAAAATGAATGTCTTTAAACAAATATGGAATTAATATGAAACTTTTTATTCATAAGAGCCTTACTTGTTGTGAAGAATAGAAATATAAGTATCATACTTTTAAAAAAACAACAATTACCAGACTTATGTAATAAGTAACATTCAAAGCAGTATAAAGTTTGCTGAATAATTGCCCATGCACATTAAAAGATACATATGCTTTGCAATAGTATTTGACATGACACCAGGATGGTCGAGTGGTTAAGGCGTTGGACTTAAGATCCATTGGATACATATCCGTGTGGGTTCGATCCCCACTTCTGGCATACATTTTAATTTCAGCTAACTAAATATTTACGATGAAGATTTCGGCAATTAGGGAAAACTCTCAAAATTCTGTGAAAATCATTAACTTAAAATACATTGCTAAAAAAAATTTTTCAATCCATTTTTTCAAAGAACCTGGCTTTCTATGAAGAAAAGAAACAATGATATCATAATATCCATTAAAATACCAAAAGTTATGTAATATTTTAAACTCCAAGCGGATCAAAGTTAACAATGCACAGGAAAATAAACAAGAATAGTGCAATAGTATTTGCCATGAAAATATCCAGGGCAACATACCAGGATGGCCGAGTGGTTAAGGCATTGGACTTAAGATCCAATGGATATATATCCGCGTGGGTTCGAACCCCACTTCTGGTATGTATTTTAATTTCGGATTCCTAAATATGTACAAGGAACAATATAATCGAATAGGGAAATGTACAAGAGTCATTTTGTTTACATTTGTAAACTACCATACATGTTCCACAAAAGCATTGAAATGTGACAGTGCAAATAAACTTATGTAATAATTTAGACTCCAAATAGTACAAAGTTTGCATAAAAGTTGACCATGCACATTAACATATACATATGCAATGGGGTTCAGAATGTAATCCTGATGGACTGGATGCTATGGTCAGAATACCGACATCAGCAACCTGACCATTAAAATCCTGACAGCCCTGCAGTTAATACCATAACCCTTCCATGTTCCCTGCCCTAACCCTAATCCTCCCTTTTGGGTGTCTAACCCTTACACCCTCTCCTTGGGTGCCTAAACCTTACCCTCCCCGGGATGCCTAACACTAACCCTCCATTCCCCAATGCCTAAAGCTAATGCTCCCTGCTTGGTGTCTAACACTAACCTCCTCTTCTAAGTGACTAAACCAAACCCTCCCTCCCTGGTACCTAACTCTAACCTACCTGTCCCTACACCGTAACCCCCCTTCTAATGCCTAAACCTAACCTCCCCACTCCCCGTGGCAGGACAAGATTACATCCTGCTGAGAGGACATTCAGAATTCTAGGTGTCAGTATTTTCATGCTGTTAATCCCACCTCTGTTGGCATTTTGGTGCCGTTATTATGGCTGGTGGGTATGATTATTGTGTCAGTATTATGATAGCCAGGATCCCGCATGGAAGCCTTTTAACTGGGTCCCATGCTTTGCAAAAGTATTTGCCATGAAAATATCAAAAGCCTCACATCAGGATGGCCGAGTGGTTAAGGTGTTGGACTTAAGATTCAATGGATTTACATCTGCATGGGATAGATCCCCACTTCTGGTTTGTATTTCAATTTCAGCTAACCAAATGAGGAAGAATTTGTCAATTAGGGAAAACTTTCAAACTATGGTGAAAGTCAATAACTTAAGCTACAGTACTTTGATAAAAAAAAATATTTTCAATCCATTTTCTCCAAAGAAACTGATTTTCTCTAAAGTAAGTTAACAATGATATCCTAATATCCATTAAAATACCCAGTTATGTAATATTTTAAACTCCAAACAGTACAAAGTTAACCATGCACATCATAATTAACATGAATAGTGCATTAGTATTTGCCATGAAAAGCTCCTGGGCACCACACCAGGATGGCTGCATGGTTAAGGCATTTGATTTAAGATCCAATGGATATATATCTGCATGGGATCAATCCCCAATTCTGGTATGCATGTTAATTTCAGATTCCTAAATATGTACAAGGAATAACTTTATTAATTAAGGACATGTACAAAAGTTGATGTTGCTTGCATTTGTAAACCACCATACTTGTTCCACAAAATCCTTGACATGTGACAGGGCAAAAAAGAATGATAGCAACTATCTACAAATGTTGCTTGTAATCATTCAAAAGAAAGGACAGTCTTGATAGATGAGCAGTTCGAAATGTGGTGAAAATTAATGTCTTTAAACAAATATGGAATTATTATAAAACTTTTTATTCATAAGAGCCTTACTTGTGAAGAATAGAAATATAAGTATCATACTTTTAAAAAAACAACAATTACCAGACTTATGTAATAAGTAACAGTCAAAGCAGTATAAAGTTTGCTGAATAATTGCCCATGCACATTAAAAGATACATATGCTTTGCAATAGTATTCGCCATGACAATCACACCAAGATGGCCGAGTGGTTAAGGCGTTGGACTTAAGATCCAATGGATATATATCCACATGGGTTCGAACCCAACTTCTGGTATGTATTTTAATTTCGGATTCCTAAATATGTACAAGGAACAATATAATCGAATAGGGAAATGTACAAGAGTCATTTTGTTTACATTTGTAAACTACCATACATGTTCCACAAAAGCATTGAAATGTGACAGTGCAAATAAACTTATGTAATAATTTAGACTCCAAACAGTACAAAGTTTGCATAAAAGTTGACCATGCACATTAACATATACATATGCAATGGGGTTCAGAATGTAATCCTAATGGACTGGATGCCTATGGTCAGAATACCGACATCAGCAACCTGACCATTAAAATCCTGACAGCCCTGCAGTTAATACCATAACCCTTCCATGTTCCCTGCCCTAACCCTAATCCTCCCTTTTGGGTGTCTAACCCTTACACCCTCTCCTTGGGTGCCTAAACCTTACCCTCCCTGGGATGCCTAACACTAACCCTCCATTCCCCAATGCCTAAAGCTAATGCTCCCTGCTTGGTGTCTAACACTAACCTCCTCTTCTAAGTGACTAAACCAAACCCTCCCTCCCTGGTACCTAACTCTAACCTACCTGTCCCTACACCGTAACCCCCCTTCTAATGCCTAAACCTAACCTCCCCCCTCCCCGTGGCAGGACAAGATTACATCCTGCTGAGAGGACATTCAGAATTCTAGGTGTCAGTATTTTCATGCTGTTAATCCCACCTCTGTTGGCATTTTGGTGCCGTTATTATGGCTGGTGGGTATGATTATGGTGTCAGTATTATGATAGCCAGGATCCCGCATGGACGCCTTTTAACTGGGTCCCATGCTTTGCAAAAGTATTTGCCATGAAAATGTCAAAAGCCTCACATCAGGATGGCCGAGTGGTTAAGGTGTTGGACTTAAGATTCAATGGATTTACATCTGCATGGGATGGATCCCCACTTCTGGTTTGTATTTCAATTTCAGCTAACCAAATGAGGAAGAATTTGTCAGTTAGGGAAAACTTTCAAACTATGGTGAAAGTCAATAACTTAAGCTACAGTACTTTGATAAAAAAAATATGTTCAATCCATTTTCTCCAAAGAAACTGATTTTCTCTAAAGTTAGTTAACAATGATATCCTAATATCCATTAAAATACCCAGTTATGTAATATTTTAAACTCCAAACAGTACAAAGTTAACCATGCACATCATAATTAACATGAATAGTGCATTAGTATTTGCCATGAAAAGCTCCTGGGCACCACACCAGGATGGCTGCATGGTTAAGGCATTTGATTTAAGATCCAATGGATATATATCTGCATGGGATCAAACCCCAATTCTGGTATGCATGTTAATTTCAGATTCCTAAATATGTACAAGGAATAACTTTATTAATTAAGGACATGTACAAAAGTTGATGTTGCTTGCATTTGTAAACCACCATACTTCTACAAAATCCTTGACATGTGACAGGGCAAAAAAGAATGATAGCAACTATCTACAAATGTTGCTTGTAATCATTCAAAAGAAAGGACAGTCTTGATAGATGAGCAGTTCGAAATGTGGTGAAAATTAATGTCTTTAAACAAATATGGAATTATTATAAAACTTTTTATTCATAAGAGCCTTACTTGTGAAGAATAGAAATATAAGTATCATACTTTAAAAAAAAAAACAATTACCAGACTTATGTAATAAGTAACAGTCAAAGCAGTATAAAGTTTGCTGAATAATTGCCCATGCACATTAAAAGATATATATGCTTTGCAATAGTATTTGACATGACAATCACACCAGGATGGCTGAGTGGTTAAGGCGTTGGACTTAAGATCCAATAGATACATATCCGCGTGGGTTCGATCCCCACTTCTGGTATGCATTTTAATTTCAGCTAACTAAATATTTACTATGAAGATTTCGGCAATTAGGGAAAACTCTCAAAATTCTGTGAAAATCATTAACTTACATTACATTGCTAAAAAAATATTTTCAATCCATTTTTTCAAAGAACCTGGCTTTCTATGAAGAAAAGAAACAATGATATCATAATATCCATTAAAATACCAAAAGTTATGTAATATTTTAAACTCCAAGCGGTTCAAAGTTAACAATGCACAGGAAAATAAACATGAATAGTGCAATAGTATTTGCCATGTAAGTCCCCAGGGCAACATACCAGGATGGCCGAGTGGTTAAGGCGTTGGACTTAAGATCCAATGGATATATATCCGCGTGGGTTCGAACCCCACTTCTGGTATGTATTTTAATTTCGGATTCCTAAATATGTACAAGGAACAATATAATCGAATAGGGAAATGTACAAGAGTCATTTTGTTTACATTTGTAAACTACCATACATGTTCCACAAAAGCATTGAAATGTGACAGTGCAAATAAACTTATGTAATAATTTAGACTCCAAACAGTACAAAGTTTGCATAAAAGTTGACCATGCACATTTACATATACATATGCAATGGGGTTCAGAATGTAATCCTGATGGACTGGATGCCTATGGTCAGAATACCGACATCAGCAACCTGACCATTAAAATCCTGACAGCCCTGCAGTTAATACCATAACCCTTCCATGTTCCCTGCCCTAACCCTAATCCTCCCTTTTGGGTGTCTAACCCTTACACTCTCTCCTTGGGTGCCTAAACCTTACCCTCCCCGGGATGCCTAACACTAACCCTCCATTCCCCAATGCCTAAAGCTAATGCTCCCTGCTTGGTGTCTAACACTAACCTCCTCTTCTAAGTGACTAAACCAAACCCTCCCTCCCTGGTACCTAACTCTAACCTACCTGTCCCTACACCGTAACCCCCCTTCTAATGCCTAAACCTAACCTCCCCCCTCCCCGTGGCAGGACAAGATTACATCCTGCTGAGAGGACATTCAGAATTCTAGGTGTCAGTATTTTCATGCTGTTAATCCCACCTCTGTTGGCATTTTGGTGCCGTTATTATGGCTGGTGGGTATGATTATGGTGTCAGTATTATGATAGCCAGGATCCCGCATGGAAGCCTTTTAACTGGGTCCCATGCTTTGCAAAAGTATTTGCCATGAAAATGTCAAAAGCCTCACATCAGGATGGCCGAGTGGTTAAGGTGTTGGACTTAAGATTCAATGGATTTACATCTGCATGGGATAGATCCCCACTTCTGGTTTGTATTTCAATTTCAGCTAACCAAATGAGGAAGAATTTGTCAATTAGGGAAAACTTTCAAACTATGGTGAAATTCAATAACTTAAGCTACAGTACTTTGATAAAAAAATATTTTCAATCCATTTTCTCCAAAGAAACTGATTTTCTCTAAAGTAAGTTAACAATGATATCCTAATATCCATTAAAATACCCAGTTATGTAATATTTTAAACTCCAAACAGTACAAAGTTAACCATGCACATCATAATTAACATGAATAGTGCATTAGTATTTGCCATGAAAAGCTCCTGGGCACCACTACCAGGATGGCTGCATGGTTAAGGCATTTGATTTAAGATCCAATGGATATATATCTGCATGGGATCAAACCCCAATTCTGGTATGCATGTTAATTTCAGATTCCTAAATATGTACAAGGAATAACTTTATTAATTAAGGACATGTACAAAAGTTGATGTTGCTTGCATTTGTAAACCACCATACTTGTTCCACAAAATCCTTGACATGTGACAGGGCAAAAAAGAATGATAGCAACTATCTACAAATGTTGCTTGTAATCATTCAAAAGAAAGGACAGTCTTGATAGATGAGCAGTTCGAAATGTGGTGAAAATTAATGTCTTTAAACAAATATGGAATTGTTATAAAACTTTTTATTCATAAGAGCCTTACTTGTGGAGAATAGAAATATAAGTATCATACTTTTAAAAAAACAACAATTACCAGACTTATGTAATAAGTAACAGTCAAAGCAGTATAAAGTTTGCTGAATAATTGCCCATGCACATTAAAAGATATATATGCTTTGCAATAGTATTTGACATGACAATCACACCAGGATGGCTGAGTGGTTAAGGCGTTGGACTTAAGATCCAATAGATACATATCCGCGTGGGTTCGATCCCCACTTCTGGTATGCATTTTAATTTCAGCTAACTAAATATTTACTATGAAGATTTCGGCAATTAGGGAAAACTCTCAAAATTCTGTGAAAATCATTAACTTACATTACATTGCTAAAAAAATATTTTCAATCCATTTTTTCAAAGAACCTGGCTTTCTATGAAGAAAAGAAACAATGATATCATAATATCCATTAAAATACCAAAAGTTATGTAATATTTTAAACTCCAAGCGGTTCAAAGTTAACAATGCACAGGAAAATAAACATGAATAGTGCAATAGTATTTGCCATGTAAGTCCCCAGGGCAACATACCAGGATGGCCGAGTGGTTAAGGCGTTGGACTTAAGATCCAATGGATATATATCCGCGTGGGTTCGAACCCCACTTCTGGTATGTATTTTAATTTCGGATTCCTAAATATGTACAAGGAACAATATAATCGAATAGGGAAATGTACAAGAGTCATTTTGTTTACATTTGTAAACTACCATACATGTTCCACAAAAGCATTGAAATGTGACAGTGCAAATAAACTTATGTAATAATTTAGACTCCAAACAGTACAAAGTTTGCATAAAAGTTGACCATGCACATTAACATATACATATGCAATGGGGTTCAGAATGTAATCCTGATGGACTGGATGCCTATGGTCAGAATACCGACATCAGCAACCTGTTCATTAAAATCCTGACAGCCCTGCAATTAATACCATAACCCTTCCATGTTCCCTGCCCTAACCCTAATCCTCCCTTTTGGGTGTCTAACCCTTACACCCTCTCCTTGGGTGCCTAAACCTTACCCTCCCCGGGATGCCTAACACTAACCCTCCATTCCCCAATGCCTAAAGCTAATGCTCCCTGCTTGGTGTCTAACACTAACCTCCTCTTCTAAGTGACTAAACCAAACCCTCCCTCCCTGGTACCTAACTCTAACCTACCTGTCCCTACACCGTAACCCCCCTTCTAATGCCTAAACCTAACCTCCCCCATCCCCGTGGCAGGACAAGATTACATCCTGCTGAGAGGACATTCAGAATTCTAGGTGTCAGTATTTTCATGCTATTAATCCCACCTCTGTTGGCATTTTGGTGCAGTTATTATGGATGGTGGGTACGATTATGGTGTCAGTATTATGATAGCCAGGATCCCGCACAAAAGCCTTTTAACTGGGTCCCATGCTTTGCAAAAGTATTTGCCATGAAAATGTCAAAAGCCTCACATCAGGATGGCCGAGTGGTTAAGGTGTTGGACTTAAGATTCAATGGATTTACATCTGCATGGGATAGATCCCCACTTCTGGTTTGTATTTCAATTTCAGCTAACCAAATGAGGAAGAATTTGTCAATTAGGGAAAACTTTCAAACTATGGTGAAAGTCAATAACTTAAGCTACAGTATTTTGATCAAAAAATATTTTCAATCCATTTTCTCCAAAGAAACTGATTTTTTATAAAGAAAGTAAACAATGATATCCTAATATCCATTAAAATAACCAGTTATGTAATATTTTAAACTCCAAACAGTACAAAGTTAACCATGCACATCATAATTAACATGAATAGTGCATTAGTATTTGCCATGAAAAGTTCTTGGGCACCACACCAGGATGGCTGCATGGTTAAGGCATTTGACTTAAGATCCAATGGATATATATCCACATGGGATCGAACCCCAATTCTGGTATGCATGTTAATTTCAGATTCCTAAATATGTACAAGGAATAGCTTTATTAATTAAGGACATGTACAAAAGTTGATGTTGCTTGCATTTGTAACCCACCATACTTGTTCCACAAAATCCTTGACATGTGACAGGGCAAAAAAAAAATGATAGCAACTATCTACAAATGTTGCTTGTAATCATTCAAAAGAAAGGACAGTCTTGATAGATGAGCAGTTCGAAATGTGGTGAAAATGAATGTCTTTAAACAAATATGGAATTAATATGAAACTTTTTATTCATAAGAGCCTTACTTGTTGTGAAGAATAGAAATATAAGTATCATACTTTTAAAAAAACAACAATTACCAGACTTATGTAATAAGTAACATTCAAAGCAGCATAAAGTTTGCTGAATAATTGCCCATGCACATTAAAAGATACATATGCTTTACAATAGTATTTGACATGACACCAGGATGGCCGAGTGGTTAAGGTGTTGGACTTAAGATCCATTGGATACATATCCGTGTGGGTTCGATCCCCACTTCTGGTATACATTTTAATTTCAGCTAACTAAATATTTACGATGAAGATTTCGGCAATTAGGGAAAACTCTCAAAATTCTGTGAAAATCATTAACTTAAAATACATTGCAAAAAAAAAATTTTCAATCCATTTTTTCAAAGAACCTGGCTTTCTATGAAGAAAAGAAACAATGATATCATAATATCCATTAAAATACCAAAAGTTATGTAATATTTCAAACTCCAAGCGGATCAAAGTTAACAATGCACAGGAAAATAAACAAGAATAGTGCAATAGTATTTGCCATGAAAATATCCAGGGCAACATACCAGGATGGCCGAGTGGTTAAGGCGTTGGACTTAAGATCCAATGGATATATATCCGCGTGGGTTCGAACCCCACTTCTGGTATGTATTTTAATTTCGGATTCCTAAATATGTACAAGGAACAATATAATCGAATAGGGAAATGTACAAGAGTCATTTTGTTTACATTTGTAAACTACCATACATGTTCCACAAAAGCATTGAAATGTGACAGTGCAAATAAACTTATGTAATAATTTAGACTCCAAACAGTACAAAGTTTGCATAAAAGTTGACCATGCACATTAACATATACATATGCAATGGGGTTCAGAATGTAATCCTGATGGACTGGATGCCTATGGTCAGAATACCGACATCAGCAACCTGACCATTAAAATCCTGACAGCCCTGCAGTTAATACCATAACCCTTCCATGTTCCCTGCCCTAACCCTAATCCTCCCTTTTGGGTGTCTAACCCTTACACCCTCTCCTTGGGTGCCTAAACCTTACCCTCCCCGGGATGCCTAACACTAACCCTCCATTCCCCAATGCCTAAAGCTAATGCTCCCTGCTTGGTGTCTAACACTAACCTCCTCTTCTAAGTGACTAAACCAAACCCTCCCTCCCTGGTACCTAACTCTAACCTACCTGTCCCTACACCGTAACCCCCCTTCTAATGCCTAAACCTAACCTCCCCACTCCCCGTGGCAGGACAAGATTACATCCTGCTGAGAGGACATTCAGAATTCTAGGTGTCAGTATTTTCATGCTGTTAATCCCACCTCTGTTGGCATTTTGGTGCCGTTATTATGGCTGGTGGGTATGATTATGGTGTCAGTATTATGATAGCCAGGATCCCGCATGGAAGCCTTTTAACTGGGTCCCATGCTTTGCAAAAGTATTTGCCATGAAAATGTCAAAAGCCTCACATCAGGATGGCCGAGTGGTTAAGGTGTTGGACTTAAGATTCAATGGATTTACATCTGCATGGGATAGATCCCCACTTCTGGTTTGTATTTCAATTTCAGCTAACCAAATGAGGAAGAATTTGTCAATTAGGGAAAACTTTCAAACTATGGTGAAAGTCAATAACTTAAGCTACAGTACTTTGATAAAAAAAAATATTTTCAATCCATTTTCTCCAAAGAAACTGATTTTCTCTAAAGTAAGTTAACAATGATATCCTAATATCCATTAAAATACCCAGTTATGTAATATTTTAAACTCCAAACAGTACAAAGTTAACCATGCACATCATAATTAACATGAATAGTGCATTAGTATTTGCCATGAAAAGCTCCTGGGCACCACACCAGGATGGCTGCATGGTTAAGGCATTTGATTTAAGATCCAATGGATATATATCTGCATGGGATCAAACCCCAATTCTGGTATGCATATTAATTTCAGATTCCTAAATATGTACAAGGAATAACTTTATTAATTAAGGACATGTACAAAAGTTGATGTTGCTTGCATTTGTAAACCACCATACTTGTTCCACAAAATCCTTGACATGTGACAGGGCAAAAAAGAATGATAGCAACTATCTACAAATGTTGCTTGTAATCATTCAAAAGAAAGGACAGTCTTGATAGATGAGCAGTTCGAAATGTGGTGAAAATTAATGTCTAAACAAATATGGAATTATTATAAAACTTTTTATTCATAAGAGCCTTACTTGTGAAGAATAGAAATATAAGTATCATACTTTAAAAAAAAAAACAATTACCAGACTTATGTAATAAGTAACAGTCAAAGCAGTATAAAGTTTGCTGAATAATTGCCCATGCACATTAAAAGATACATATGCTTTGCAATAGTATTCTCCATGACAATCACACCAGGATGGCCGAGTGTTTAAGGCGTTGGACTTAAGATCCAATGGATATATATCCACATGGGTTCGAACCCCACTTCTGGTATGTATTTTAATTTCGGATTCCTAAATATGTACAAGGAACAATATAATCGAATAGGGAAATGTACAAGAGTCATTTTGTTTACATTTGTAAACTACCATACATGTTCCACAAAAGCATTGAAATGTGACAGTGCAAATAAACTTATGTAATAATTTAGACTCCAAACAGTACAAAGTTTGCATAAAAGTTGACCATGCACATTAACATATACATATGCAATGGGGTTCAGAATGTAATCCTGATGGACTGGATGCCTATGGTCAGAATACCGACATCAGCAACCTGACCATTAAAATCCTGACAGCCCTGCAGTTAATACCATAACCCAGGGGTGTCAAACTCAAATTCATCGGGGGCCGCATCAGCAGTTTGGTCCCCATCAAAGGGCCGGTTGTATCTGTAGGTCTATCCAAAATTTACCGCTCCACCTGCCTTATATGTGCCCAGCCATCTGCCCCCTTTTAAAGTGCCCAGCCATGTGCCCCCTTTTATAGTGCCCAGCCATGTGCCCCCTTTTATAGTGCACAGGTCCCCATTTTACACATTGCGGCAGGCACAGGTCCCCATTTTACACATTGCGGCAGGCACAGGTCCCCATTTTACACATAGCGGCAGGTACAGGTCCCCATTTTACACATTGTGGCAGGCACAGGTCCCCATTTTACACATAGCGGCAGGTACAGGTCCCCATTTTACACATTGTGGCAGGCACAGGTCCCCATTTTACACATTGTGGCAGGCACAGGTCCCCATTTTACACATAGCGGCAGGTACAGGTCCCCATTTTACACATTGTGGCAGGCACAGGTCCCCATTTTACACATTGTGGCAGGCACAGGTCCCCATTTTACACATAGCGGCAGGTACAGGTCCCCATTTTACACATTGTGGCAGGCACAGGTCCCCATTTTACACATTGTGGCAGGCACAGGTCCCCATTTTACACATAGCGGCAGGTACAGGTCCCCATTTTACACATTGTGGCAGGCACAGGTCCCCATTTTACACATTGTGGCAGGCACAGGTCCCCATTTTACACATAGCGGCAGGTACAGGTCCCCATTTTACACATTGTGGCAGGCACAGGTCCCCATTTTACACATAGCGGCAGGTACAGGTCCCCATTTTACACATTGTGGCAGGCACAGGTCCCCATTTTACACATTGTGGCAGGCACAGGTCCCCATTTTACACATTGTGGCAGGTGGTGGAAGGAGGGAGAGAGAGAGAAAGAGAGGAAGGGAGAGGGGCTGACTTACATTTGAAGCGGTTCTCGCCGCTCTTCAGCCGCCTCTCCCTCCTCGTCTGCGCGGCTCCCTTCTCCCTCCTCCGACGGGGTTTCGTTGAATGACGCGTTTGCGCCGTGACGTCACGACGCAATCGCGTCATTCCGCGAAACCCCGCCCCCCCCCGAGCTGGGCACTCGGGAGAAGGGGGTTTCATGGCGGCGGCAACGCGGGCCATCAGACGAGGTCTGGCGGGCCGGATTTGGCCCGCGGGCCTTGTCTTTGACACCCCTGCCATAACCCTTCCATGTTCCCTGCCCTAACCCTAATCCTCCCTTTTGGGTGTCTAACCCTTACACCCTCTCCTTGGGTGCCTAAACCTTACCCTCCCCGGGATGCCTAACACTAACCCTCCATTCCCCAATGCCTAAAGCTAATGCTCCCTGCTTGGTGTCTAACACTAACCTCCTCTTCTAAGTGACTAAACCAAACCCTCCCTCCCTGGTACCTAACTCTAACCTACCTGTCCCTACACCGTAACCCCCCTTCTAATGCCTAAACCTAACCTCCCCACTCCCCGTGGCAGGACAAGATTACATCCTGCTGAGAGGACATTCAGAATTCTAGGTGTCAGTATTTTCATGCTGTTAATCCCACCTCTGTTGGCATTTTGGTGCCGTTATTATGGCTGGTGGGTATGATTATGGTGTCAGTATTATGATAGCCAGGATCCCGCATGGAAGCCTTTTAACTGGGTCCCATGCTTTGCAAAAGTATTTGCCATGAAAATGTCAAAAGCTTCACATCAGGATGGCCGAGTGGTTAAGGTGTTGGACTTAAGATTCAATGGATTTACATCTGCATGAGATAGATCCCCACTTCTGGTTTGTATTTCAATTTCAGCTAACCAAATGAAGAAGAATTTGTCAATTAGGGAAAACTTTCAAACTATGGTGAAAGTCAATAACTTAAGCTACAGTACTTTGATAAAAAAAAATATTTTCAATATTTTCTCCAAAGAAACTGATTTTCTCTAAAGTAAGTTAACAATGATATCCTAATATCCATTAAAATACCCAGTTATGTAATATTTTAAACTCCAAACAGTACAAAGTTAACCATGCACATCATAATTAACATGAATAGTGCATTAGTATTTGCCATGAAAAGCTCCTGGGCACCACACCAGGATGGCTGCATGGTTAAGGCATTTGATTTAAGATCCAATGGATATATATCTGCATGGGATCAAACCCCAATTCTGGTATGCATATTAATTTCAGATTCCTAAATATGTACAAGGAATAACTTTATTAATTAAGGACATGTACAAAAGTTGATGTTGCTTGCATTTGTAAACCACCATACTTGTTCCACAAAATCCTTGACATGTGACAGGGCAAAAAAGAATGATAGCAACTATCTACAAATGTTGCTTGTAATCATTCAAAAGAAAGGACAGTCTTGATAGATGAGCAGTTCGAAATGTGGTGAAAATTAATGTCTTTAAACAAATATGGAATTATTATAAAACTTTTTATTCATAAGAGCCTTACTTGTGAAGAATAGAAATATAAGTATCATACTTTTAAAAAAACAACAATTACCAGACTTATGTAATAAGTAACAGTCAAAGCAGTATAAAGTTTGCTGAATAATTGCCCATGCACATTAAAAGATACATATGCTTTGCAATAGTATTCTCCATGGCAATCACACCAGGATGGCCGAGTGTTTAAGGCGTTGGACTTAAGATCCAATGGATATATATCCACATGGGTTCGAACCCCACTTCTGGTATGTATTTTAATTTCGGATTCCTAAATATGTACAAGGAACAATATAATCGAATAGGGAAATGTACAAGAGTCATTTTGTTTACATTTGTAAACTACCATACATGTTCCACAAAAGCATTGAAATGTGACAGTGCAAATAAACTTATGTAATAATTTAGACTCCAAACAGTACAAAGTTTGCATAAAAGTTGACCATGCACATTAACATATACATATGCAATGGGGTTCAGAATGTAATCCTAATGGACTTGATGCCTATGGTCAGAACACCGACATCAGCAACCTGACCATTAAAATCCTGACAGCCCTGCAGTTAATACCATAACCCTTCCATGTTCCCTGCCCTAACCCTAATCCTCCCTTTTGGGTGTCTAACCCTTACACCCTCTCCTTGGGTGCCTAAACCTTACCCTCCCCGGGATGCCTAACACTAACTCTCCATTCCCCAATGCCTAAAGCTAATGCTCCCTGCTTGGTGTCTAACACTAACCTCCTCTTCTAAGTGACTAAACCAAACCCTCCCTCCCTGGTACCTAACTCTAACCTACCTGTCCCTACACCGTAACCCCCCTTCTAATGCCTAAACCTAACCTCCCCCCTCCCCGTGGCAGGACAAGATTACATCCTGCTGAGAGGACATTCAGAATTCTAGGTGTCAGTATTTTCATGCTGTTAATCCCACCTCTGTTGGCATTTTGGTGCCGTTATTATGGCTGGTGGGTATGATTATGGTGTCAGTATTATGATAGCCAGGATCCCGCATGGAAGCCTTTTAACTGGGTCCCATGCTTTGCAAAAGTATTTGCCATGAAAATGTCAAAAGCCTCACATCAGAATGGCCGAGTGGTTAAGGTGTTGGACTTAAGATTCAATGGATATACATCTGCATGGGATAGATCCCCACTTCTGGTTTGTATTTCAATTTCAGCTAACCAAATGAGGAAGAATTTGTCAATTAGGGAAAACTTTCAAACTATGGGGAAAGTCAATAACTTAAGCTACAGTACTTTGATAAAAAAAATATGTTCAATCCATTTTCTCCAAAGAAACTGATTTTCTCTAAAGTTAGTTAACAATGATATCCTAATATCCATTAAAATACCCAGTTATGTAATATTTTAAACTCCAAACAGTACAAAGTTAACCATGCACATCATAATTAACATGAATAGTGCATTAGTATTTGCCATGAAAAGCTCCTGGGCACCACACCGGGATGGCTGCATGGTTAAGGCATTTGATTTAAGATCCAATGGATATATATCTGCATGGGATCAAACCCCAATTCTGGTATGCATGTTAATTTCAGATTCCTAAATATGTACAAGGAATAACTTTATTAATTAAGGACATGTACAAAAGTTGATGTTGCTTGCATTTGTAAACCACCATACTTCCACAAAATCCTTGACATGTGACAGGGCAAAAAAGAATGATAGCAACTATCTACAAATGTTGCTTGTAATCATTCAAAAGAAAGGACAGTCTTGATAGATGAGCAGTTCGAAATGTGGTGAAAATGAATGTCTTTAAACAAATATGGAATTATTATAAAACTTTTTATTCATAAGAGCCTTACTTGTGAAGAATAGAAATATAAGTATCATACTTTAAAAAAAAAACAATTACCAGACTTATGTAATAAGTAACAGTCAAAGCAGTATAAAGTTTGCTGAATAATTGCCCATGCACATTAAGAGATATATATGCTTTGCAATAGTAATTGACATGACAATAACACCAGGATGGCCGAGTGGTTAAGGCGTTGGACTTAAGATCCAATGGATATATATCCGTGTGGGTTCGATCCCAACTTCTGGTATGCATTTTAATTTCAGCTAACTAAATATTTACAATGAAGATTTCGGCAATTAGGGAAAACTCTCAAAATTCTGTGAAAATCATTAACTTAAATTACATTGCTAAAAAAATATTTTCAATCCATTTTTTCAAAGAACCTGGCTTTCTATGAAGAAAAGAAACAATGATATCATAATATCCATTAAAATACCAAAAGTTATGTAATATTTTAAACTCCAAGCGGTTCAAAGTTAACAATGCACAGGAAAATAAACATGAATAGTGCAATAGTATTTGCCATGAAAGTCCCCTGGGCAACATACCAGGATGGCCGAGTGGTTAAGGCGTTGGACTTAAGATCCAATGGATAAGTATCCGCATGGGTTCGAACCCCACTTCTGGTATGTATTTTAATTTCGGATTCCTAAATATGTACAAGGAACAATATAATCGAATAGGGAAATGTACAAGAGTCATTTTGTTTACATTTGTAAACTACCATACATGTTCCACAAAAGCATTGAAATGTGACAGTGCAAATAAACTTATGTAATAATTTAGACTCCAAACAGTACAAAGTTTGCATAAAAGTTGACCATGCACATTAACATATACATATGCAATGGGGTTCAGAATGTAATCCTGATGGACTGGATGCCTATGGTCAGAATACCGACATCAGCAAAATGACCATTAAAATCCTGACAGCCCTGCAGTTAATACCATAACCCTTCCATGTTCCCTGCCCTAACCCTAATCCTCCCTTTTGGGTGTCTAACCCTTACACTCTCTCCTTGGGTGCCTAAACCTTACCCTCCCCGGGATGCCTAACACTAACCCTCCATTCCCCAATGCCTAAAGCTAATGCTCCCTGCTTGGTGTCTAACACTAACCTCCTCTTCTAAGTGACTAAACCAAACCCTCCCTCCCTGGTACCTAACTCTAACCTACCTGTCCCTACACCGTAACCCCCCTTCTAATGCCTAAACCTAACCTCCCCCCTCCCCGTGGCAGGACAAGATTACATCCTGCTGAGAGGACATTCAGAATTCTAGGTGTCAGTATTTTCATGCTGTTAATCCCACCTCTGTTGGCATTTTGGTGCCGTTATTATGGCTGGTGGGTATGATTATGGTGTCAGTATTATGATAGCCAGGATCCCGCATGGAAGCCTTTTAACTGGGTCCCATGCTTTGCAAAAGTATTTGCCATGAAAATGTCAAAAGCCTCACATCAGGATGGCCGAGTGGTTAAGGTGTTGGACTTAAGATTCAATGGATATACATCTGCATGGGATAGATCCCCACTTCTGGTTTGTATTTCAATTTCAGCTAACCAAATGAGGAAGAATTTGTCAATTAGGGAAAACTTTCAAACTATGGTGAAAGTCAATAACTTAAGCTACAGTACTTTGATAAAAAAAATATGTTCAATCCATTTTCTCCAAAGAAACTGATTTTCTCTAAAGTTAGTTAACAATGATATCCTAATATCCATTAAAACACCCAGTTATGTAATATTTTAAACTCCAAACAGTACAAAGTTAACCATGCACATCATAATTAACATGAATAGTGCATTAGTATTTGCCATGAAAAGCTCCTGGGCACCACACCAGGATGGCTGCATGGTTAAGGCATTTGATTTAAGATCCAATGGATATATATCTGCATGGGATCAAACCCCAATTCTGGTATGCATGTTAATTTCAGATTCCTAAATATGTACAAGGAATAACTTTATTAATTAAGGACATGTACAAAAGTTGATGTTGCTTGCATTTGTAAACCACCATACTTCCACAAAATCCTTGACATGTGACAGGGCAAAAAAGAATGATAGCAACTATCTACAAATGTTGCTTGTAATCATTCAAAAGAAAGGACAGTCTTGATAGATGAGCAGTTCGAAATGTGGTGAAAATGAATGTCTTTAAACAAATATGGAATTATTATAAAACTTTTTATTCATAAGAGCCTTACTTGTGAAGAATAGAAATATAAGTATCATACTTTAAAAAAAACAACAATTACCAGACTTATGTAATAAGTAACAGTCAAAGCAGTATAAAGTTTGCTGAATAATTGCCCATGCACATTAAAAGATATATATGCTTTGCAATAGTAATTGACATGACAATCACACCAGGATGGCCGAGTGGTTAAGGCGTTGGACTTAAGATCCAATGGATATATATCCGTGTGGGTTCGATCCCAACTTCTGGTATGCATTTTAATTTCAGCTAACTAAATATTTACAATGAAGATTTCGGCAATTAGGGAAAACTCTCAAAATTCTGTGAAAATCATTAACTTAAATTACATTTCTAAAAAAATATTTTCAATCCATTTTTTCAAAGAACCTGGCTTTCTATGAAGAAAAGAAACAATGATATCATAATATCCATTAAAATACCAAAAGTTATGTAATATTTTAAACTCCAAGCGGTTCAAAGTTAACAATGCACAGGAAAATAAACATGAATAGTGCAATAGTATTTGCCATGTAAGTCCCCAGGGCAACATACCAGGATGGCCGAGTGGTTAAGGCGTTGGACTTAAGATCCAATGGATAAGTATCCGCATGGGTTCGAACCCCACTTCTGGTATGTATTTTAATTTCGGATTCCTAAATATGTACAAGGAACAATATAATCGAATAGGGAAATGTACAAGAGTCATTTTGTTTACATTTGTAAACTACCATACATGTTCCACAAAAGCATTGAAATGTGACAGTGCAAATAAACTTATGTAATAATTTAGACTCCAAACAGTACAAAGTTTGCATAAAAGTTGACCATGCACATTAACATATACATATGCAATGGGGTTCAGAATGTAATCCTGATGGACTGGATGCCTATGGTCAGAATACCGACATCAGCAACCTGACCATTAAAATCCTGACAGCCCTGCAGTTAATACCATAACCCTTCCATGTTCCCTGCCCTAAACCTAATCCTCCCTTTTGGGTGTCTAACCCTTACACTCTCTCCTTGGGTGCCTAAACCTTACCCTCCCCGGGATGCCTAACACTAACCCTCCATTCCCCAATGCCTAAAGCTAATGCTCCCTGCTTGGTGTCTAACACTAACCTCCTCTTCTAAGTGACTAAACCAAACTCTCCCTCCCTGGTACCTAACTCTAACCTACCTGTCCCTACACCGTAACCCCCCTTCTAATGCCTAAACCTAACCTCCCCCCTCCCCGTGGCAGGACAAGATTACATCCTGCTGAGAGGACATTCAGAATTCTAGGTGTCAGTATTTTCATGCTGTTAATCCCACCTCTGTTGGCATTTTGGTGCCGTTATTATGGCTGGTGGGTATGATTATGGTGTCAGTATTATGATAGCCAGGATCCCGCATGGAAGCCTTTTAACTGGGTCCCATGCTTTGCAAAAGTATTTGCCATGAAAATGTCAAAAGCCTCACATCAGGATGGCCGAGTGGTTAAGGTGTTGGACTTAAGATTCAATGGATTTACATCTGCATGGGATAGATCCCCACTTCTGGTTTGTATTTCAATTTCAGCTAACCAAATGAGGAAGAATTTGTCAATTAGGGAAAACTTTCAAACTATGGTGAAATTCAATAACTTAAGCTACAGTACTTTGATAAAAAAAATATTTTCAATCCATTTTCTCCAAAGAAACTGATTTTCTCTAAAGTAAGTTAACAATGATATCCTAATATCCATTAAAATACCCAGTTATGTAATATTTTAAACTCCAAACAGTACAAAGTTAACCATGCACATCATAATTAACATGAATAGTGCATTAGTATTTGCCATGAAAAGCTCCTGGGCACCACACCAGGATGGCTGCATGGTTAAGGCATTTGATTTAAGATCCAATGGATATATATCTGCATGGGATCAAACCCCAATTCTGGTATGCATGTTAATTTCAGATTCCTAAATATGTACAAGGAATAACTTTATTAATTAAGGACATGTACAAAAGTTGATGTTGCTTGCATTTGTAAACCACCATACTTGTTCCACAAAATCCTTGACATGTGACAGGGCAAAAAAGAATGATAGCAACTATCTACAAATGTTGCTTGTAATCATTCAAAAGAAAGGACAGTCTTGATAGATGAGCAGTTCGAAATGTGGTGAAAATTAATGTCTTTAAACAAATATGGAATTATTATAAAACTTTTTATTCATAAGAGCCTTACTTGTGAAGAATAAAAATATAAGTATCATACTTTAAAAAAAAAAACAATTACCAGATTTATGTAATAAGTAACAGTCAAAGCAGTATAAAGTTTGCTGAATAATTGCCCATGCACATTAAAAGATATATATGCTTTGCAATAGTATGTGACATGACAATCACACCAGGATGGCCGAGTGGTTAAGGCGTTGGACTTAAGATCCAATGGATATATATCCGCGTGGGTTCGATCCCAACTTCTGGTATGCATTTTAATTTCAGCTAACTAAATATTTACAATGATTTCGGCAATTAGGGAAAACTCTCAAAATTCTGTGAAAATCATTAACTTAAATTACATTGCTAAAAAAATATTTTCAATCCATTTTTTCAAAGAACCTGGCTTTCTATGAAGAAAAGAAACAATGATATCATAATATCCATTAAAATACCAAAAGTTATGTAATATTTTAAACTCCAAGCGGTTCAAAGTTAACAATGCACAGGAAAATAAACATGAATAGTGCAATAGTATTTGCCATGAAAGTCCCCTGGGCAACATACCAGGATGGCCGAGTGGTTAAGGCGTTGGACTTAAGATTCAATGGATATATATCCGCGTGGGTTCGAACCCCACGTCTGGTATGTATTTTAATTTCGGATTCCTAAATATGTACAAGGAACAATATAATCGAATAGGGAAATGTACAAGAGTCATTTTGTTTACATTTGTAAACTACCATACATGTTCCACAAAAGCATTGAAATGTGACAGTGCAAATAAACTTATGTAATAATTTAGACTCCAAACAGTACAAAGTTTGCATAAAAGTTGACCATGCACATTAACATATACATATGCAATGCGGTTCAGAATGTAATCCTGATGGACTAGATGCCTATGGTCAGAATACCGACATCAGCAACCTGACCATTAAAATCCTGACAGCCCTGCAGTTAATACCATAACCCTTCCATGTTCCCTGCCCTAACCCTAATCCTCCCTTTTGGGTGTCTAACCCTTACACCCTCTCCTTGGGTGCCTAAACCTTACCCTCCCCGGGATGCCTAACACTAACCCTCCATTCCCCAATGCCTAAAGCTAATGCTCCCTGTTTGGTGTCTAACACTAACCTCCTCTTCTAAGTGACTAAACCAAACCCTCCCTCCCTGGTACCTAACTCTAACCTACCTGTCCCTACACCGTAACCCCCCTTCTAATGCCTAAACCTAACCTCCCCCCTCCCCGTGGCAGGACAAGATTACATCCTGCTGAGAGGACATTCAGAATTCTAGGTGTCAGTATTTTCAAGCTGTTAATCCCACCTCTGTTGGCATTTTGGTGCCGTTATTATGGCTGGTGGGTATGATTATGGTGTCAGTATTATGATAGCCAGGATCCCGCATGGAAGCCTTTTAACTGGGTCCCATGCTTTGCAAAAGTATTTGCCATGAAAATGTCAAAAGCCTCACATCAGGATGGCCGAGTGGTTAAGGTGTTGGACTTAAGATTCAATGGATTTACATCTGCATGGGATAGATCCCCACTTCTGGTTTGTATTTCAATTTCAGCTAACCAAATGAGGAAGAATTTGTCAATTAGGGAAAACTTTCAAACTATGGTGAAATTCAATAACTTAAGCTACAGTACTTTGATAAAAAAAATATTTTCAATCCATTTTCTCCAAAGAAACTGATTTTCTCTAAAGTAAGTTAACAATGATATCCTAATATCCATTAAAATACCCAGTTATGTAATATTTTAAACTCCAAACAGTACAAAGTTAACCATGCACATCATAATTAACATGAATAGTGCATTAGTATTTGCCATGAAAAGCTCCTGGGCACCACACCAGGATGGCTGCATGGTTAAGGCATTTGATTTAAGATCCAATGGATATATATCTGCATGGGATCAAACCCCAATTCTGGTATGCATGTTAATTTCAGATTCCTAAATATGTACAAGGAATAACTTTATTAATTAAGGACATGTACAAAAGTTGATGTTGCTTGCATTTGTAAACCACCATACTTGTTCCACAAAATCCTTGACATGTGACAGGGCAAAAAAGAATGATAGCAACTATCTACAAATGTTGCTTGTAATCATTCAAAAGAAAGGACAGTCTTGATAGATGAGCAGTTCGAAATGTGGTGAAAATTAATGTCTTTAAACAAATATGGAATTATTATAAAACTTTTTATTCATAAGAGCCTTACTTGTGAAGAATAAAAATATAAGTATCATACTTTAAAAAAAAAAACAATTACCAGATTTATGTAATAAGTAACAGTCAAAGCAGTATAAAGTTTGCTGAATAATTGCCCATGCACATTAAAAGATATATATGCTTTGCAATAGTATTCAACATGACAATCACACCAGGATGGCCGAGTGGTTAAGGCGTTGGACTTAAGAACCAATGGATATATATCCGCGTGGGTTCGATCCCAACTTCTGGTATGCATTTTAATTTCAGCTAACTAAATATTTACAATGAAGATTTCAGCAATTAGGGAAAACTCTCAAAATTCTGTGAAAATCATTAACTTAAATTACATTGCTAAAAAAATATTTTCAATCCATTTTTTCAAAGAACCTGGCTTTCTATGAAGAAAAGAAACAATGATATCATAATATCCATTAAAATACCAAAAGTTATGTAATATTTTAAACTCCAAGCGGTTCAAAGTTAACAATGCACAGGAAAATAAACATGAATAGTGCAATAGTATTTGCCATGAAAGTCCCCAGGGCAACATACCAGGATGGCCGAGTGGTTAAGGCGTTGGACTTAAGATCCAATGGATATATATCTGCATGGGTTCGAACCCCACTTCTGGTATGTATTTTAATTTCGGATTCCTAAATATGTACAAGGAACAATATAATCGAATAGGGAAATGTACAAGAGTCATTTTGTTTACATTTGTAAACTACCATACATGTTCCACAAAAGCATTGAAATGTGACAGTGCAAATAAACTTATGTAATAATTTAGACTCCAAACAGTACAAAGTTTGCATAAAAGTTGACCATGCACATTAACATATACATATGCAATGGGGTTCAGAATGTAATCCTGATGGACTGGATGCCTATAGTCAGAATACCGACATCAGCAAAATGACCATTAAAATCCTGACAGCCCTGCAGTTAATACCATAACCCTTCCATGTTCCCTGCCCTAACCCTAATCCTCCCTTTTGGGTGTCTAACCCTTACACCCTCTCCTTGGGTGCCTAAACCTTACCCTCCCCGGGATGCCTAACACTAACCCTCCATTCCCCAATGCCTAAAGCTAATGCTCCCTGCTTGGTGTCTAACACTAACCTCCTCTTCTAAGTGACTAAACCAAACCCTCCCTCCCTGGCACCTAACTCTAACCTACCTGTCCCTACACCGTAACCCCCCTTCTAATGCCTAAACCTAACCTCCCCCCTCCCCGTGGCAGGACAAGATTACATCCTGCTGAGAGGACATTCAGAATTCTAGGTGTCAGTATTTTCATGCTGTTAATCCCACCTCTGTTGGCATTTTGGTGCCGTTATTATGGCTGGTGGGTATGATTATGGTGTCAGTATTATGATAGCCAGGATCCCGCATGGAAGCCTTTTAACTGGGTCCCATGCTTTGCAAAAGTATTTGCCATGAAAATGTCAAAAGCCTCACATCAGGATGGCCGAGTGGTTAAGGTGTTGGACTTAAGATTCAATGGATTTACATCTGCATGGGATAGATCCCCACTTCTGGTTTGTATTTCAATTTCAGCTAACTAAATGAGGAAGAATTTGTCAATTAGGGAAAACTTTCAAACTATGGTGAAAGTCAATAACTTAAGCTTCAGTACTTTGATTAAAAAAATATTTTTAATCCATTTTCTCCAAAGAAACTGATTTTCTCTAAAGTAAGTTAATATTGATATCCTAATATCCATTAAAATACCCAGTTATGTAATATTTTAAACTCCAAACAGTACAAAGTTAACCATGCACATCATAATTAACATGAATAGTGCATTAGTATTTGCCATGAAAAGCTCCTGGGCACCACACCAGGATGGCTGCATGGTTAAGGCATTTGACTTAAGATCCAATGGATATATATCTGCATGAGATCAAACCCCAATTCTGGTATGCATGTTAATTTCAGATTCCTAAATATGTACAAGGAATAACTTTATTAATTAAGGACATGTACAAAAGATGATGTTGCTTGCATTTGTAAACCACCATACTTGTTCCACAAAATCCTTGACATGTGACAGGGCAAAAAAGAATGATAGCAACTATCTACAAATGTTGCTTGTAATCATTCAAAAGAAAGGACAGTCTTGATAGATGAGCAGTTCGAAATGTGGTGAAAATTAATGTCTTTAAACAAATATGGAATTATTATAAAACTTTTTATTCATAAGAGCCTTACTTGTGAAGAATAGAAATATAAGTATCATACTTTTAAAAAAACAACAATTACCAGACTTATGTAATAAGTAACAGTCAAAGCAGTATAAAGTTTGCTGAATAATTGCCCATGCACATTAAAAGATGTATATGCTTTGCAATAGTTTTTGACATGACAATCACACCAGGATGGCCGAGTGGTTAAGGCGTTGGACTTAAGATCTAATGGATACATATCCGTGTGGGTTCGATCCTTACTTCTGGTATGCATTTTAATTTCAGCTAACTAAATATTTACAATGAAGATTTCGGCAATTAGGGAAAACTCTCAAAATTCTGTGAAAATCATTAACTTACATTACATTGCTAAAAATATATTTTCAATCCATTTTTTCAAAGAACCTGGCTTTCTATGAAGAAAAGAAACAATGATATCATAATATCCATTAAAATACCAAAAGTTATGTAATATTTTAAACTCCAAGCGGTTCAAAGTTAACAATGCACAGGAAAATAAACATGAATAGTGCAATAGTATTTGCCATGTAAGTCCCCAGGGTAACATACCAGGATGGCCGAGTGGTTAAGGCGTTGGACTTAAGATCCAATGGATATATATCCGCGTGGGTTCGAACCCCACTTCTGGTATGTATTTTAATTTCGGATTCCTAAATATGTACAAGGAACAATATAATCGAATAGGGAAATGTACAAGAGTCATTTTGTTTACATTTGTAAACTACCATACATGTTCCACAAAAGCATTGAAATGTGACAGTGCAAATAAACTTATGTAATAATTTAGACTCCAAACAGTACAAAGTTTGCATAAAAGTTGACCATGCACATTAACATATACATATGCAATGGGGTTCAGAATGTAATCCTGATGGACTGGATGCCTATGGTCAGAATACCGACATCAGCAACCTGACCATTAAAATCCTGACAGCCCTGCAGTTAATACCATAACCCTTCCATGTTCCCTTCCCTAACCCTAATCCTCCCTTTTGGGTGTCTAACCCTTACACCCTCTCCTTGGGTGCCTAAACCTTACCCTCCCCGGGATGCCTAACACTAACCCTCCATTCCCCAATGCCTAAAGCTAATGCTCCCTGCTTGGTGTCTAACACTAACCTCCTCTTCTAAGTGACTAAACCAAACCCTCCCTCCCTGGTACCTAACTCTAACCTACCTGTCCCTACACCGTAACCCCCCTTCTAATGCCTAAACCTAACCTCCCCCCTCCCCGTGGCAGGACAAGATTACATCCTGCTGAGAGGACATTCAGAATTCTAGGTGTCAGTATTTTCATGCTGTTAATCCCACCTCTGTTGGCATTTTGGTGCCGTTATTATGGCTGGTGGGTATGATTATGGTGTCAGTATTATGATAGCCAGGATCCCGCATGGAAGCCTTTTAACTGGGTCCCATGCTTTGCAAAAGTATTTGCCATGAAAATGTCAAAAGCCTCACATCAGGATGGCCGAGTGGTTAAGGTGTTGGACTTAAGATTCAATGGATTTACATATGCATGGGATAGATCCCCACTTCTGGTTTGTATTTCAATTTCAGCTAACCAAATGTGGAAGAATTTGTCAGTTAGGGAAAACTTTCAAACTATGGTGAAAGTCAATAACTTAAGCTACAGTACTTTGATCAAAAAATATTTTCAATCCATTTTCTCCAAAGAAACTGATTTTTTATAAAGAAAGTAAACAATGATATCCTAATATCCATTAAAATATCCAGTTATGTAATATTTTAAACTCCAAACAGTACAAAGTTAACCATGCACATCATAATTAACATGAATGGTGCATTAGTATTTGCCATGAAAAGCTCCTGGGCACCACACCAGGATGGCTGCATGGTTAAGGCATTTGACTTAAGATCCAATGGATATATATCTGCATGGTATCAAACCACAATTCTGGTATGCATGTTAATTTCAGATTCCTAAATATGTACAAGGAATAACTTTACTAATTAAGGACATGTACAAAAGTTGATGTTGCTTGCATTTGTAAACCACCATACTTGTTCCACAAAATCCTTGACATGTGACAGGGCAAAAAAGAATGATAGCAACTATCTACAAATGTTGCTTGTAATCATTCAAAAGAAAGGACAGTCTTGATAGATGAGCAGTTCGAAATGTGGTGAAAATAAATGTCTTTAAACAAATATGGAATTATTATAAAACTTTTTATTCATAAGAGCCTTACTTGTGAAGAATAGAAATATAAGTATCATACTTTGAAAAAAACAACAATTACCAGACTTATGCAATAAGTAACAGTCAAAGCAGTATAAAGTAGAGATGAGCGGGTTCGGTTTCTTTGAATCCGAACCCGCACGAACTTCACTTTTTTTTTCACGGGTCCGAGCGACTCGGATCTTCCCGCCTTGCTCGGTTAACCCGAGCGCGCCCGAACGTCATCATGACGCTGTCGGATTCTCGCGAGACTCGGATTCTATATAAGGAGCCGCGCGTCGCCGCCATTTTCACACGTGCATTGAGATTGATAGGGAGAGGACGTGGCTGGCGTCCTCTCCATTTAGATTAGATTTAGAAGAGAGAGAGAGAGAGAGATTGCTGTGATACTGTAGATTAGAAGAGAGTGCAGACAGAGTTTAGTGACTGACGACCACAGTGACCAGTGACCACCAGAGACAGTGCAGTTGTTTGTTTTATTTAATATATCCGTTCTCTGCCTGAAAAAAACGATACACAGTCACACAGTGACTCAGGGGCAGATTTATTAAGCTCGGTGAAGTGATAAAGTGGAAGGTGATAAAGCACCAGCCAATCAGATCCTAACTACCATGTCACAGGCTGGGTTTGAAAAATGACAGTTAGGAGCTGACTGGTCGATCCTTTATCACCTTCCAATTTATCACTTCACCGAGCTTAATAAATCTGCCCCTCAGTCTGTGTGCACTGCTCAGCCCAGTGTGCTGCACATCAATGTATTGTAAATAAAGCTTATAATTGTGGGGGAGACTGGGGAGCACTGCAGGTTGTTATAGCAGGAGCCAGGAGTACATGACAGTTAGGCTATATTGTGTGGCTATAATATAATGGTTTTTTTTTCATTCTTTATACCGTCGTCATACTAGTTGTTACGAGTATACTACTATCTCTTTATCAACCAGTGTACATATTATATTAAAATTAAACAGTGCACACTTTTGCTGCAGGAGTGCCACTGCCAGTGTGACTAGTGGTGACCAGTGCCTGACCACCAGTATATTAGTAGTATTGTATACTATCTCTTTATCAACCAGTCTATATTAGCAGCAGACACAGTACAGTGCGGTAGTTCACGGCTGTGGCTACCTCTGTGTCGGCACTCGGCAGGCAGTCCGTCCATCCATAATTGTATTATAATATATACCACCTAACCGTGGTTTTTTTTTCATTCTTTATACCGTCGTCATACTAGTTGTTACGAGTATACTACTATCTCTTTATCAACCAGTGTACAGTGCGGTAGTTCACGGCTGTGGCTACCTCTGTGTCGGCACTCGGCAGGCAGTCCGTCCAACCATAATTGTATTATATACCACCTAACCGTGGTTTTTTTTTCATTCTTTATACCGTCGTCATACTAGTTGTTACGAGTATACTACTATCTCTTTATCAACCAGTGTACAGTGCGGTAGTTCACGGCTGTGGCTACCTCTGTGCCGGCACTCGGCAGGCAGTCCGTCCATCCATAATTGTATTATAATATATACCACCTAACCGTGGTTTTTTTTTCATTCTTTATACCGTCGTCATACTAGTTGTTACGAGTATACTACTATCTCTTTATCAACCAGTGTACAGTGCGGTAGTTCACGGCTGTGGCTACCTCTGTGTCGGCACTCGGCAGGCAGTCCGTCCAACCATAATTGTATTATAATATATACCACCTAACCGTGGTTTTTTTTTCATTCTTTATACCGTCGTCATACTAGTTGTTACGAGTATACTACTATCTCTTTATCAACCACTGTACAGTGCGGTAGTTCACGGCTGTGGCTACCTCTGTGTCGGCACTCGGCAGGCAGTCCGTCCAACCATAATTGTATTATATACCACCTAACCGTGGTTTTTTTTTCATTCTTTATACCGTCGTCATACTAGTTGTTACGAGTATACTACTATCTCTTTATGAACCAGTGTACAGTGCGGTAGTTCACGGCTGTGGCTACCTCTGTGTCGGCACTCGGCAGGCAGTCCGTCCAACCATAATTGTATTATAATATATACCACCTAACCGTGGTTTTTTTTTCATTCTTTATACCGTCGTCATACTAGTTGTTACGAGTATACTACTATCTCTTTATCAACCAGTGTACAGTGCGGTAGTTCACGGCTGTGGCTACCTCTGTGTCGGCACTCGGCAGGCAGTCCGTCCAACCATAATTGTATTATATACCACCTAACCGTGGTTTTTTTTTCATTCTTTATACCGTCGTCATACTAGTTGTTACGAGTATACTACTATCTCTTTATCAACCAGTGTACAGTGCGGTAGTTCACGGCTGTGGCTACCTCTGTGTCGGCACTCGGCAGGCAGTCCGTCCAACCATAATTGTATTATAATATATACCACCTAACCGTGGTTTTTTTTTCATTCTTTATACCGTCGTCATACTAGTTGTTACGAGTATACTACTATCTCTTTATCAACCAGTGTACAGTGCGGTAGTTCACGGCTGTGGCTACCTCTGTGTCGGCACTCGGCAGGCAGTCCGTCCATCCATAATTGTATTATAATATATACCACCTAACCGTGGTTTTTTTTTCATTCTTTATACCGTCGTCATACTAGTTGTTACGAGTATACTACTATCTCTTTATCAACCAGTGTACAGTGCGGTAGTTCACGGCTGTGGCTACCTCTGTGTCGGCACTCGGCAGGCAGTCCGTCCAACCATAATTGTATTATAATATATACCACCTAACCGTGGTTTTTTTTTCATTCTTTATACCGTCGTCATACTAGTTGTTACGAGTATACTACTATCTCTTTATCAACCAGTGTACAGTGCGGTAGTTCACGGCTGTGGCTACCTCTGTGTCGGCACTCGGCAGGCAGTCCGTCCAACCATAATTGTATTATATACCACCTAACCGTGGTTTTTTTTTCATTCTTTATACCGTCGTCATACTAGTTGTTACGAGTATACTACTATCTCTTTATCAACCAGTGTACAGTGCGGTAGTTCACGGCTGTGGCTACCTCTGTGTCGGCACTCGGCAGGCAGTCCGTCCATCCATAATTGTATTATAATATATACCACCTAACCGTGGTTTTTTTTTCATTCTTTATACCGTCGTCATACTAGTTGTTACGAGTATACTACTATCTCTTTATCAACCAGTGTACAGTGCGGTAGTTCACGGCTGTGGCTACCTCTGTGTCGGCACTCGGCAGGCAGTCCGTCCAACCATAATTGTATTATAATATATACCACCTAACCGTGGTTTTTTTTTCATTCTTTATACCGTCGTCATACTAGTTGTTACGAGTATACTACTATCTCTTTATCAACCACTGTACAGTGCGGTAGTTCACGGCTGTGGCTACCTCTGTGTCGGCACTCGGCAGGCAGTCCGTCCAACCATAATTGTATTATAATATATACCACCTAACCGTGGTTTTTTTTTCATTCTTTATACCGTCGTCATACTAGTTGTTACGAGTATACTACTATCTCTTTATCAACCAGTGTACAGTGCGGTAGTTCACGGCTGTGGCTACCTCTGTGTCGGCACTCGGCAGGCAGTCCGTCCATCCATAATTGTATTATAATATATACCACCTAACCGTGGTTTTTTTTTCATTCTTTATACCGTCGTCATACTAGTTGTTACGAGTATACTACTATCTCTTTATCAACCAGTGTACAGTGCGGTAGTTCACGGCTGTGGCTACCTCTGTGTCGGCACTCGGCAGGCAGTCCGTCCAACCATAATTGTATTATAATATATACCACCTAACCGTGGTTTTTTTTTCATTCTTTATACCGTCGTCATACTAGTTGTTACGAGTATACTACTATCTCTTTATCAACCAGTGTACAGTGCGGTAGTTCACGGCTGTGGCTACCTCTGTGTCGGCACTCGGCAGGCAGTCCGTCCAACCATAATTGTATTATAATATATACCACCTAACCGTGGTTTTTTTTTCATTCTTTATACCGTCGTCATACTAGTTGTTACGAGTATACTACTATCTCTTTATCAACCAGTGTACAGTGCGGTAGTTCACGGCTGTGGCTACCTCTGTGTCGGCACTCGGCAGGCAGTCCGTCCATCCATAATTGTATTATATACCACCTAACCGTGGTTTTTTTATACCACCTAACCGTGGCAGTCCGTCCATAATTGTATACTAGTATCCAATCCATCCATCTCCATTGTTTACCTGAGGTGCCTTTTAGTTCTGCCTATAAAATATGGAGAACAAAAAAGTTGAGGTTCCAAAATTAGGGAAAGATCAAGATCCACTTCCACCTTGTGCTGAAGCTGCTGCCACTAGTCATGGCCGAGACGATGAAATGCCAGCAACGTCGTCTGCCAAGGCCGATGCCCAATGTCATAGTACAGAGCATGTCAAATCCAAAACACCAAATATCAGAAAAAAAAGGACTCCAAAACCTAAAATAAAATTGTCGGAGGAGAAGCGTAAACTTGCCAATATGCCATTTACCACACGGAGTGGCAAGGAACGGCTGAGGCCCTGGCCTATGTTCATGGCTAGTGGTTCAGCTTCACATGAGGATGGAAGCACTCAGCCTCTCGCTAGAAAACTGAAAAGACTCAAGCTGGCAAAAGCACCGCAAAGAACTGTGCGTTCTTTGAAATCCCAAATCCACAAGGAGAGTCCAATTGTGTCGGTTGCGATGCCTGACCTTCCCAACACTGGACGTGAAGAGCATGCGCCTTCCACCATTTGCACGCCCCCTGCAAGTGCTGGAAGGAGCACCCGCAGTCCAGTTCCTGATAGTCAGATTGAAGATGTCAGTGTTGAAGTACACCAGGATGAGGAGGATATGGGTGTTGCTGGCGCTGGGGAGGAAATTGACCAGGAGGATTCTGATGGTGAGGTGGTTTGTTTAAGTCAGGCACCCGGGGAGACACCTGTTGTCCGTGGGAGGAATATGGCCGTTGACATGCCAGGTGAAAATACCAAAAAAATCAGCTCTTCGGTGTGGAGGTATTTCACCAGAAATGCGGACAACAGGTGTCAAGCCGTGTGTTCCCTTTGTCAAGCTGTAATAAGTAGGGGTAAGGACGTTAACCACCTCGGAACATCCTCCCTTATACGTCACCTGCAGCGCATTCATAATAAGTCAGTGACAAGTTCAAAAACTTTGGGTGACAGCGGAAGCAGTCCACTGACCAGTAAATCCCTTCCTCTTGTAACCAAGCTCACGCAAACCACCCCACCAACTCCCTCAGTGTCAATTTCCTCCTTCCCCAGGAATGCCAATAGTCCTGCAGGCCATGTCACTGGCAAGTCTGACGAGTCCTCTCCTGCCTGGGATTCCTCCGATGCATCCTTGCGTGTAACGCCTACTGCTGCTGGCGCTGCTGTTGTTGCCGCTGGGAGTCGATGGTCATCCCAGAGGGGAAGTCGTAAGCCCACTTGTACTACTTCCAGTAAGCAATTGACTGTTCAACAGTCCTTTGCGAGGAAGATGAAATATCACAGCAGTCATCCTACTGCAAAGCGGATAACTGAGTCCTTGACAACTATGTTGGTGTTAGACGTGCGTCCGGTATCCGCCGTTAGTTCACAGGGAACTAGACAATTTATTGAGGCAGTGTGCCCCCGTTACCAAATACCATCTAGGTTCCACTTCTCTAGGCAGGCGATACCGAGAATGTACACGGACGTCAGAAAAAGACTCACCAGTGTCCTAAAAAATGCAGTTGTACCCAATGTCCACTTAACCACGGACATGTGGACAAGTGGAGCAGGGCAGGGTCAGGACTATATGACTGTGACAGCCCACTGGGTAGATGTATGGACTCCCGCCGCAAGAACAGCAGCGGCGGCACCAGTAGCAGCATCTCGCAAACGCCAACTCTTTCCTAGGCAGGCTACGCTTTGTATCACCGCTTTCCAGAATACGCACACAGCTGAAAACCTCTTACGGCAACTGAGGAAGATCATCGCGGAATGGCTTACCCCAATTGGACTCTCCTGTGGATTTGTGGCATCGGACAACGCCAGCAATATTGTGTGTGCATTAAATATGGGCAAATTCCAGCACGTCCCATGTTTTGCACATACCTTGAATTTGGTGGTGCAGAATTTTTTAAAAAACGACAGGGGCGTGCAAGAGATGCTGTCGGTGGCCAGAAAAATTGCGGGACACTTTCGGCGTACAGGCACCACGTACAGAAGACTGGAGCACCACCAAAAACTACTGATTCTGCCCTGCCATCATCTGAAGCAAGAAGTGGTAACGAGGTGGAATTCAACCCTCTATATGCTTCAGAGGTTGGAGGAGCAGCAAAAGGCCATTCAAGCCTATACAATTGAGCACAATATAGGAGATGGAATGCACCTGTCTCAAGTGCAGTGGAGAATGATTTCAACGTTGTGCAAGGTTCTGATGCCCTTTGAACTTGCCACACGTGAAGTCAGTTCAGACACTGCCAGCCTGAGTCAGGTCATTCCCCTCATCAGGCTTTTGCAGAAGAAGCTGGAGGCATTGAAGAAGGAGCTAACACGGAGCGATTCCGCTAGGCATGTGGGACTTGTGGATGCAGCCCTTAATTCGCTTAACAAGGATTCACGGGTGGTCAATCTGTTGAAATCAGAGCACTACATTTTGGCCACCGTGCTCGATCCTAGATTTAAAGCCTACCTTGGATCTCTCTTTCCGGCAGACACAGGTCTGCTGGGGTTGAAAGACCTGCTGGTGACAAAATTGTCAAGTCAAGCGGAACGCGACCTGTCAACATCTCCTCCTTCACATTCTCCCGCAACTGGGGGTGCGAGGAAAAGGCTCAGAATTCCGAGCCCACCCGCTGGCGGTGATGCAGGGCAGTCTGGAGCGACTGCTGATGCTGACATCTGGTCCGGACTGAAGGACCTGACAACGATTACGGACATGTCGTCTACTGTCACTGCATATGATTCTCTCAACATTGATAGAATGGTGGAGGATTATATGAGTGACCGCATCCAAGTAGGCACGTCACACAGTCCGTACTTATACTGGCAGGAAAAAGAGGCAATTTGGAGGCCCTTGCACAAACTGGCTTTATTCTACCTAAGTTGCCCTCCCACAAGTGTGTACTCCGAAAGAGTGTTTAGTGCCGCCGCTCACCTTGTCAGCAATCGGCGTACGAGGTTACATCCAGAAAATGTGGAGAAGATGATGTTCATTAAAATGAATTATAATCAATTCCTCCGCGGAGACATTGACCAGCAGCAATTGCCTCCACAAAGTACACAGGGAGCTGAGATGGTGGATTCCAGTGGGGACGAATTGATAATCTGTGAGGAGGGGGATGTACACGGTGATATATCGGAGGGTGAAGATGAGGTGGACATCTTGCCTCTGTAGAGCCAGTTTGTGCAAGGAGAGATTAATTGCTTCTTTTTTGGGGGGGGTCCAAACCAACCCGTCATATCAGTCACAGTCGTGTGGCAGACCCTGTCACTGAAATGATGGGTTGGTTAAAGTGTGCATGTCCTGTTTTGTTTATACAACATAAGGGTGGGTGGGAGGGCCCAAGGATAATTCCATCTTGCACCTCTTTTTTCTTTTCTTTTTCTTTGCATCATGTGCTGATTGGGGAGGGTTTTTTGGAAGGGACATCCTGCGTGACACTGCAGTGCCACTCCTAGATGGGCCCGGTGTTTGTGTCGGCCACTAGGGTCGCTAATCTTACTCACACAGCTACCTCATTGCGCCTCTTTTTTTCTTTGCGTCATGTGCTGTTTGGGGAGGGTTTTTTGGAAGGGACATCCTGCGTGACACTGCAGTGCCACTCCTAGATGTGCCCGGTGTTTGTGTCGGCCACTAGGGTCGCTAATCTTACTCACACAGCTACCTCATTGCGCCTCTTTTTTTCTTTGCGTCATGTGCTGTTTGGGGAGGGTTTTTTGGAAGGGACATCCTGCGTGACACTGCAGTGCCACTCCTAGATGTGCCCGGTGTTTGTGTCGGCCACTAGGGTCGCTAATCTTACTCACACAGTCAGCTACCTCATTGCGCCTCTTTTTTTCTTTGCGTCATGTGCTGTTTGGGGAGGGTTTTTTGGAAGGGCCATCCTGCGTGACACTGCAGTGCCACTCCTAGATGGGCCCGGTGTTTGTGTCGGCCACTAGGGTCGCTAATCTTACTCACACAGCTACCTCATTGCGCCTCTTTTTTTCTTTGCGTCATGTGCTGTTTGGGGAGGGTTTTTTGGAAGGGACATCCTGCGTGACACTGCAGTGCCACTCCTAGATGGGCCCGGTGTTTGTGTCGGCCACTAGGGTCGCTTATCTTACTCACACAGCGACCTCGGTGCAAATTTTAGGACTAAAAATAATATTGTGAGGTGTGAGGTATTCAGAATAGACTGAAAATGAGTGTAAATTATGGTTTTTGAGGTTAATAATACTTTGGGATCAAAATGACCCCCAAATTCTATGATTTAAGCTGTTTTTTAGTGTTTTTTGAAAAAAACACCCGAATCCAAAACACACCCGAATCCGACAAAAATAATTCGGTGAGGTTTTGCCAAAACGCGTTCGAACCCAAAACACGGCCGCGGAACCGAACCCAAAACCAAAACACAAAACCCGAAAAATTTCAGGCGCTCATCTCTAGTATAAAGTTTGCTGAATAATTGCCCATGCACATTAAAAGATACATATGCTTTGCAATAGTATTCGCCATGACAATCACACCAGGATGGCCGAGTGGTTGAGGCGTTGGACTTAAGATCCAATGAATACATATCCGCGTGGGTTCGATCCCCACTCCTGGTATACATTTTAATTTCAACTAACTAAATATTTACGATGAAGATTTTGGCAATTAGGGAAAACTCTCAAAATTCTGTGAAAATCATTAACTTAAAATACATTGCTAAAAAAATATTATCAATCCATTTTTTCAAAGAACCTGGCTTTCTATGAAGAAAAGAAACAATGATATCATAATATCCATTAAAATACCAAAAGTTATGTAATATTTTAAACTCCAAGCGGTTCAAAGTTAACAATGCACAGGAAAATAAACATGAATAGTGCAATAGTATTTGCCATGAAAATACTCAGGTCAACATCCCAGGATGGCCGAGTGGTTAAGGCGTTGGACTTAAGATCCAATGGATATATATCCGCGTGGGTTCGAACCCCACTTCTGGTATGTATTTTAATTTTGGATTCCTAAATATGTACAAGGAACAATATAATCGAATAGGGAAATGTACAAGAGTCATTTTGTTTACATTTGTAAACTACCATACATGTTCCACAAAAGCATTGAAATGTGACAGTGCAAATAAACTTATGTAATAATTTAGACTCCAAACAGTACAAAGTTTGCATAAAAGTTGACCATGCACATTAACATATACATATGCAATGGGGTTCAGAATGTAATCCTGATGGACTGGATGCCTATGGTCAGAATACCAACATCAGCAACCTGACCATTAAAATCCTGACAGCCCTGCAGTTAATACCATAACCCTTCCATGTTCCATGCCCTAACCCTAATCCTCCCTTTTGGGTGTCTAACCCTTACACCCTCTCCTTGGGTGCCTAAACCTTACCCTCCCCGGGATGCCTAACACTAACCCTCCATTCCCCAATGCCTAAAGCTAATGCTCCCTGTTTGGTGTCTAACACTAACCTCCTCTTCTAAGTGACTAAACCAAACCCTCCCTCCCTGGTACCTAACTCTAACCTACCTGTCCCTACACCGTAACCCCCCTTCTAATGCCTAAACCTAACCTCCCCCCTCCCCGTGGCAGGACAAGATTACATCCTGCTGAGAGGACATTCAGAATTTTAGGTGTCAGTATTTTCATGCTGTTAAGCCCACCTCTGTTGGCATTTTGGTGCCGTTATTATGGCTGGTGGGTATGATTATGGTGTCAGTATTATGATAGCCAGGATCCCGCATGGAAGCCTTTTAACTGGGTCCCATGCTTTGCAAAAGTATTTGCAATGAAAATGTCAAAAGCCTCACATCAGGATGGCCGAGTGGTTAAGGTGTTGGACTTAAGATTCAATGGATTTACATCTGCATGGGATAGATCCCCACTTCTGGTTTGTATTTCAATTTCAGCTAACCAAATGAGGAAGAATTTGTCAATTAGGGAAAACTTTCAAACTATGGTGAAAGTCAATAACTTAAGCTACAGTACTTTGATAAAAAAAATATGTTCAATCCATTTTCTCCAAAGAAACTGATTTTCTCTAAAGTAAGTTAACAATGATATCCTAATATCCATTAAAATACATAGTTATGTAATATTTTAAACTCCAAACAGTACAAAGTTAACCATGCACATCATAATTAACATGAATAGTGCATTAGTATTTGCCATGAAAAGCTCCTGGGCACCACACCAGGATGGCTGCATGGTTAAGGCATTTGACTTAAGATCCAATGGATATATATCTGCATGGGATCAATCCCCAATTCTGGTATGCATGTTAATTTCAGATTCCTAGATATGTACAAGGAATAACTTTATTAATTAAGGACATGTACAAAAGTTGATGTTGCTTGCATTTGTAAACCACCATACTTCCACAAAATCCTTGACATGTGACAGGGCAAAAAAGAATGATAGCAACTATCTACAAATGTTGCTTGTAATCATTCAAAAGAAAGGACAGTCTTGATAGATGAGCAGTTCGAAATGTGGTGAAAATGAATGTCTTTAAACAAATATGGAATTATTATAAAACTTTTTATTCATAAGAGCCTTACTTGTGAAGAATAGAAATATAAGTATCATACTTTTAAAAAAACAACAATTACCAGACTTATGTAATAAGTAACAGTCAAAGCAGTATAAAGTTTGCTGAATAATTGCCCATGCACATTAAAAGATATATATGCTTTGCAATAGTATTTGACATGACAATCACACCAGAATGGCTGAGTGGTTAAGGCGTTGGACTTAAAATCCAATAGATACATATCCGGGTGGGTTCGATCCTCACTTCTGGTATGCATTTTAATTTCAGCTAACTAAATATTTACTATGAAGATTTCGGCAATTAGGGAAAACTCTCAAAATTCTGTGAAAATCATTAACTTACATTACATTGCTAAAAAAATATTTTCAATCCATTTTTTCAAAGAACCTGGCTTTCTATGAAGAAAAGAAACAATGATATCATAATATCCATTAAAATACCAAAAGTTATGTAATATTTTAAACTCCAAGCGGTTCAAAGTTAACAATGCACAGGAAAATAAACATGAATAGTGCAATAGTATTTGCCATGTAAGTCCCTAGGGCAACATACCAGGATGGCCGAGTGGTTAAGGCGTTGGACTTAAGATCCAATGGATATATATCCGCGTGGGTTCGAACCCCACTTCTGGTATGTATTTTAATTTCGGATTCCTAAATATGTACAAGGAACAATATAATCGAATAGGGAAATGTACAAGAGTCATTTTGTTTACATTTGTAAACTACCATACATGTTCCACAAAAGCATTGAAATGTGACAGTGCAAATAAACTTATGTAATAATTTAGACTCCAAACAGTACAAAGTTTGCATAAAAGTTGACCATGCACATTAACATATACATATGCAATGGGGTTCAGAATGTAATCCTGATGGACTGGATGCCTATGGTCAGAATACCGACATCAGCAACCTGTTCATTAAAATCCTGACAGCCCTGCAATTAATACCATAACCCTTCCATGTTCCCTGCCCTAACCCTAATCCTCCCTTTTGGGTGTCTAACCCTTACACCCTCTCCTTGGGTGCCTAAACCTTACCCTCCCCGGGATGCCTAACACTAACCCTCCATTCCCCAATGCCTAAAGCTAATGCTCCCTGCTTGGTGTCTAACACTAACCTCCTCTTCTAAGTGACTAAACCAAACCCTCCCTCCCTGGTACCTAACTCTAACCTACCTGTCCCTACACCGTAACCCCCCTTCTAATGCCTAAACCTAACCTCCCCCCTCCCCGTGGCAGGACAAGATTACATCCTGCTGAGAGGACATTCAGAATTCTAGGTGTCAGTATTTTCATGCTGTTAATCCCACCTCTGTTGGCATTTTGGTGCCGTTATTATGGCTGGTGGGTATGATTATGGTGTCAGTATTATGATAGCCAGGATCCCGCATGGAAGCCTTTTAACTGGGTCCCATGCTTTGCAAAAGTATTTGCCATGAAAATGTCAAAAGCCTCACATCAGGATGGCCGAGTGGTTAAGGTGTTGGACTTAAGATTCAATGGATTTACATCTGCATGGGATAGATCCCCACTTCTGGTTTGTATTTCAATTTCAGCTAACCAAATGAGGAAGAATTTGTCAATTAGGGAAAACTTTCAAACTATGGTGAAAGTCAATAACTTAAGCTACAGTACTTTGATAAAAAAAATATTTTCAATCCATTTTCTCCAAAGAAACTGATTTTCTCTAAAGTAAGTTAACAATGATATCCTAATATCCATAAAAATACCCAGTTATGTAATATTTTAAACTCCAAACAGTACAAAGTTAACCATGCACATCATAATTAACATGAATAGTGCATTAGTATTTGCCATGAAAAGCTCCTGGGTACCACACCAGGATGGCTGCATGGTTAAGGCATTTGACTTAAGTTCCAATGGATATATATCTGCATGGGATCAATCCCCAATTCTGGTATGCATGTTAATTTCAGATTCCTAAATATGTACAAGGAATAACTTTATTAATTAAGGACATGTACAAAAGTTGATGTTGCTTGCATTTGTAAACCACCATACTTGTTCCACAAAATCCTTGACATGTGACAGGGCAAAAAAGAATGATAGCAACTATCTACAAATGTTTCTTGTAATCATTCAAAAGAAAGGACAGTCTTGATAGATGAGCAGTTCGAAATGTGGTGAAAATAATGTCTTTAAACAAATATGGAATTATTATAAAACTTTTTATTCATAAGAGCCTTACTTGTGAAGAATAGAAATATAAGTATCATACTTTAAAAAAAAAAACAATTACCAGACCTATGTAATAAGTAACAGTCAAAGCAGTATAAAGTTTGCTGAATAATTGCCCATGCACATTAAAAGATATATATGCTTTGCAATAGGATTTGACATGACAATCACACCAGGATGGCCGAGTGGTTAAGGCGTTGGACTTAAGATCCAATGGATACATATCCACGTGGGTTCGATCCCCACTTCTGGTATGCATTTTAATTTCAGCTAACTATATATTTACGATGAAGATTTCGGCAATTAGGGAAAACTCTCAAAATTCTGTGAAAATCATTAACTTAAATTACATTGCTAAAAAAATAATTTCAATCCATTTTTTCAAAGAACCTGGCTTTCTATAAAGAAAAGAAACAATGATATCATAATATCCATTAAAATACCAAAAGTTATTTAATATTTTAAACTCCAAGCGGTTCAAAGTTAACAATGCACAGGAAAATAAACATGCATAGTGCAATAGTATTTGCCATGAAAGTCCCCAGGGCATCATACCAGGATGGCCGAGTGGTTAAGGCGTTGGACTTAAGATCCAATGGATATATATCCGCATGGGTTCGAACCCCACTTCTGGTATTTATTTTAATTTCGGATTCCTAAATATGTACAAGGAACAATATAATCGAATAGGGAAATGTACAAGAGTCATTTTGTTTACATTTGTAAACTACCATACATGTTCCACAAAAGCATTGAAATGTGACAGTGCAAATAAACTTATGTAATAATTTAGACTCCAAACAGTACAAAGTTTGCATAAAAGTTGACCATGCACATTAACATATACATATGCAATGGGGTTCAGAATGTAATCCTGATGGACTGGATGCCTATGGTCAGAATACCGACATCAGCAACCTGACCATTAAAATCCTGACAGCCCTGCAGTTAATACCATAACCCTTCCATGTTCCCTGCCCTAACCCTAATCCTCCCTTTTGGGTGTCTAACCCTTACACCCTCTCCTTGGGTGCCTAAACCTTACCCTCCCCGGATGCCTAACACTAACCCTCCATTCCCCAATGCCTAAAGCTAATGCTCCCTGCTTGGTGTCTAACACTAACCTCCTCTTCTAAGTGACTAAACCAAACCCTCCCTCCCTGGTACCTAACTCTAACCTACCTGTCCCTACACCGTAACCCCCCTTCTAATGCCTAAACCTAACCTCCCCCCTCCCCGTGGCAGGACAAGATTACATCCTGCTGAGAGGACATTCAGAATTCTAGGTGTCAGTATTTTCATGCTGTTAATCCCACCTCTGTTGGAATTTTGGTGCCGTTATTATGGCTGGTGGGTATGATTATGGTGTCAGTATTATGATAGCCAGGATCCCGCATGGAAGCCTTTTAACTGGGTCCCATGCTTTGCAAAAGTATTTGCCATGAAAATGTCAAAAGCCTCACATCAGGATGGCCGAGTGGTTAAGGTGTTGGACTTAAGATTCAATTGATTTACATATGCATGGGATAGATCCCCACTTCTGGTTTGTATTTCAATTTCAGCTAACCAAATGAGGAATAATTTGTCAGTTAGGGAAAACTTTCAAACTATGGTGAAAGTCAATAACTTAAGCTACCGTACTTTGATCAAAAAATATTTTCTCCAAAGAAACTGATTTTTTATAAAGAAAGTAAACAATGATATCCTAATATCCATTAAAATATCCAGTTATGTAATATTTTAAACTCCAAACAGTACAAAGTTAACCATGCACATCATAATTAACATGAATGGTGCATTAGTATTTGCCATGAAAAGCTCCTGGGCACCACACCAGGATGGCTGCATGGTTAAGGCATTTGACTTAAGATCCAATGGATATATATCTGCATGGTATCAAACCACAATTCTGGTATACATGTTAATTTCAGATTCCTAAATATGTACAAGGAATAACTTTACTAATTAAGGACATGTACAAAAGTTGATGTTGCTTGCATTTGTAAACCACCATACTTGTTCCACAAAATCCTTGACATGTGACAGGGCAAAAAAGAATGATAGCAACTATCTACAAATGTTGCTTGTAATCATTCAAAAGAAAGGACAGTCTTGATAGATGAGCAGTTCGAAATGTGGTGAAAATTAATGTCTTTAAACAAATATGGAATTATTATAAAACTTTTTATTCATAAGAGCCTTACTTGTGAAGAATAGAAATATAAGTATCATACTTTTAAAAAAACAACAATTACCAGACTTATGCAATAAGTAACAGTCAAAGCAGTATAAAGTTTGCTGAATAATTGCCCATGCACATTAAAAGATACATATGCTTTGCAATAGTATTCACCATGACAATCACACCAGGATGGCCGAGTGGTTAAGGCGTTGGACTTAAGATCCAATGAATACATATCCGCGTGGGTTCGATACCCACTCCTGGTATACATTTTAATTTCAGCTAACTAAATATTTACGATGAAGATTTCGGCAATTAGGGAAAACTCTCAAAATTCTGTGAAAATCATTAACTTAAAATACATTGCTAAAAAAATATTATCAATCCGATTTTTCAAAGAACCTGGCTTTCTATGAAGAAAAGAAACAATGATATCATAATATCCATTAAAATACCAAAAGTTATGTAATATTTTAAACTCCAAGCGGTTCAAAGTTAACAATGCACAGGAAAATAAACATGAATAGTGCAATAGTATTTGCCATGAAAATACTCAGGTCAACATACCAGGATGGCCGAGTGGTTAAGGCGTTGGACTTAAGATCCAATGGATATATATCCAAATGGGTTCGAACCCCACTTCTGGTATGTATTTTAATTTCGGATTCCTAAATATGTACAAGGAACAATATAATCGAATAGGGAAATGTACAAGAGTCATTTTGTTTACATTTGTAAACTACCATACATGTTCCACAAAAGCATTGAAATGTGACAGTGCAAATAAACTTATGTAATAATTTAGACTCCAAACAGTACAAAGTTTGCATAAAAGTTGACCATGCACATTAACATATACATATGCAATGGGGTTCAGAATGTAATCCTGATGGACTGGATGCCTATGGTCAGAATACCGACATCAGCAACCTGACCATTAAAATCCTGACAGCCCTGCAGTTAATACCATAACCCTTCCATGTTCCCTGCCCTAACCCTAATCCTCCCTTTTGGGTGTCTAACCCTTACACCCTCTCCTTGGGTGCCTAAACCTTACCCTCCCCGGGATGCCTAACACAAATCCTCCATTCCCCAATGCCTAAAGCTAATGCTCCCTGTTTGGTGTCTAACACTAACCTCCTCTTCTAAGTGACTAAACCAAACCCTCCCTCCCTGGTACCTAACTCTAACCTACCTGTCCCTACACCGTAACCCCCCATCTAATGCCTAAACCTAACCTCCCCCCTCCCCGTGGCAGGACAAGATTACATCCTGCTGAGAGGACATTCAGAATTCTAGGTGTCAGTATTTTCATGCTGTTAATCCCACCTCTGTTTGCATTTTGGTGCCGTTATTATGGCTGGTGGGCATGATTATGGTGTCAGTATTATGATAGCCAGGATCCCGCATGGAAGCCTTTTAACTGGGTCCCATGCTTTGCAAAAGTATTTGCCATGAAAATGTCAAAAGCCTCACATCAGGATGGCCGAGTGGTTAAGGTGTTGGACTTAAGATTCAATGGATTTACATCTGCATGGGATAGATCCCCACTTCTGGTTTGTATTTCAATTTCAGCTAACCAAATGAGGAAGACTTTTTCAATTAGGGAAAACTTTCAAACTATGGTGAAAGTCAATAACTTAAGCTACAGTACTTTGATAAAATAAATATGTTCAATCCATTTTCTCCAAAGAAACTGATTTTCTCTAAAGTAAGTTAACAATGATATCCTAATATCCATTAAAATACCCAGTTATGTAATATTTTAAACTCCAAACAGTACAAAGTTAACCATGCACATCATAATTAACATGAATGGTGCATTAGTATTTGCCATGAAAAGCTCCTGGGCACCACACCAGGATGGCTGCATGGTTAAGGCATTTAACTTAAGATCCAATGGATATATATCTGCATGGGATCAATCCCCAATTATGGTATGCATGTTAATTTCAGATTCCTAAATATGTACAAGGAATAACTTTATTAATTAAGGACCTGTACAAAAGTTAATGTTGCTTGCATTTGTAAACCACCATACTTGTTCCACAAAATCCTTGACATGTGACAGGGCAAAAAAGAATGATAGCAACTATCTACAAATGTTGCTTGTAATCATTCAAAAGAAAGGACAGTCTTGATAGATGAGCAGTTCGAAATGTGGTGAAAATTAATGTCTTTAAACAAATATGGAATTATTATAAAACTTTTTTTTCATAAGAGCCTTACTTGTGAAGAATAGAAATATAAGTATCATACTTTTAAAAAAACAACAATTACCAGACTTATGCAATAAGTAACAGTCAAAGCAGTATAAAGTTTGCTGAATAATTGCCCATGCACATTAAAAGATACATATGCTTTGCAATAGTATTAACCATGACAATCACACCAGGATGGCCGAGTGGTTAAGGCGTTGGACTTAAGATCCAATGAATACATATCCGCGTGGGTTCGATACCCACTCCTGGTATACATTTTAATTTCAGCTAACTAAATATTTACGATGAAGATTTCGGCAATTAGGGAAAACTCTCAAAATTCTGTGAAAATCATTAACTTAAAATACATTGCTAAAAAAATATTATCAATCCGATTTTTCAAAGAACCTGGCTTTCTATGAAGAAAAGAAACAATGATATCATAATATCCATTAAAATACCAAAAGTTATGTAATATTTTAAACTCCAAGCGGTTCAAAGTTAACAATGCACAGGAAAATAAACATGAATAGTGCAATAGTATTTGCCATGAAAATACTCAGGTCAACATACCAGGATGACCGAGTGGTTAAGGCGTTGGACTTAAGATCCAATGGATATATATCCAAATGGGTTCGAACCCCACTTCTGGTATGTATTTTAATTTCGGATTCCTAAATATGTACAAGGAACAATATAATCGAATAGGGAAATGTACAAGAGTCATTTTGTTTACATTTGTAAACTACCATACATGTTCCACAAAAGCATTGAAATGTGACAGTGCAAATAAACTTATGTAATAATTTAGACTCCAAACAGTACAAAGTTTGCATAAAAGTTGACCATGCACATTAACATATACATATGCAATGGGGTTCAGAATGTAATCCTGATGGACTGGATGCCTATGGTCAGAATACCGACATCAGCAACCTGACCATTAAAATCCTGACAGCCCTGCAGTTAATACCATAACCCTTCCATGTTCCCTGCCCTAAACCTAATCCTCCCTTTTGGGTGTCTAACCCTTACACCCTCTCCTTGGGTGCCTAAACCTTACCCTCCCCGGGATGCCTAACACTAATCCTCCATTCCCCAATGCCTAAAGCTAATGCTCCCTGTTTGGTGTCTAACACTAACCTCCTCTTCTAAGTGACTAAACCAAACCCTCCCTCCCTGGTACCTAACTCTAACCTACCTGTCCCTACACCGTAACCCCCCATCTAATGCCTAAACCTAACCTCCCCCCTCCCCGTGGCAGGACAAGATTACATCCTGCTGAGAGGACATTCAGAATTCTAGGTGTCAGTATTTTCATGCTGTTAATCCCACCTCTGTTGGCATTTTGGTGCCGTTATTATGGCTGGTGGGCATGATTATGGTGTCAGTATTATGATAGCCAGGATCCCGCATGGAAGCCTTTTAACTGGGTCCCATGCTTTGCAAAAGTATTTGCCATGAAAATGTCAAAAGCCTCACATCAGGATGGCCGAGTGGTTAAGGTGTTGGACTTAAGATTCAATGGATTTACATCTGCATGGGATAGATCCCCACTTCTGGTTTGTATTTCAATTTCAGCTAACCAAATGAGGAAGAATTTGTCAATTAGGGAAAACTTTCAAACTATGGTGAAAGTCAATAACTTAAGCAACAGTACTTTGATAAAATAAATATGTTCAATCCATTTTCTCCAAAGAAACTGATTTTCTCTAAAGTAAGTTAACAATGATATCCTAATATCCATTAAAATACCCAGTTATGTAATATTTTAAACTCCAAACAGTACAAAGTTAACCATGCACATCATAATTAACATGAATAGTGCATTAGTATTTGCCATGAAAAGCTCCTGGGCACCACACCAGGATGGCTGCATGGTTAAGGCATTTAACTTAAGATCCAATGGATATATATCTGCATGGGATCAATCCCCAATTATGGTATGCATGTTAATTTCAGATTCCTAAATATGTACAAGGAATAACTTTATTAATTAAGGACCTGTACAAAAGTTAATGTTGCTTGCATTTGTAAACCACCATACTTGTTCCACAAAATCCTTGACATGTGACAGGGCAAAAAAGAATGATAGCAACTATCTACAAATGTTGCTTGTAATCATTCAAAAGAAAGGACAGTCTTGATAGATGAGCAGTTCGAAATGTGGTGAAAATTAATGTCTTTAAACAAATATGGAATTATTATAAAACTTTTTATTCATAAGAGCCTTACTTGTGAAGAATAGAAATATAAGTATCATACTTTAAAAAAAAACAACAATTACCAGACTTATGTAATAAGTAACAGTCAAAGCAGTATAAAGTTTGCTGAATAATTGCCCATGCACATTAAAAGATATATATGCTTTGCAATAGTATTTGACATGACAATCACACCAGGATGGCCGAGTGGTTAAGGCGTTGGACTTAAGATCCAATGGATACATATCCGCGTGGGTTCGATCCCCACTTCTGGTATGCATTTTAATTTCAGCTAACTAAATATTTACGATGAAGATTTCGGCAATTAGGGAAAACTCTCAAAATTAGCCAGGTTCTTTGAAAAAATGGATTGAAAATATTTTTTTAGCAATGTAATTTAAATTACATTGCTAAAAAAATATTTTCAATCCATTTTTTCAAAGAACCTGGCTTTCTATGAAGAAAAGAAACAATGATATCATAATATCCATTAAAATACCAAAAGTTATGTAATATTTTAAACTCCAAGCGGTTCAAAGTTAACAATGCACAGGAAAATAAACATGAATAGTGCAATAGTATTTGCCATGAAAGTCCCCAGAGCAACATACCAGGGTGGCCGAGTGGTTAAGGCATTGGACTTAAGATCCAATGGATATATATCCGTATGGGTTCAAACCCCACTTCTGGTATGTATTTAATTTCGGATTCCTAAATATGTACAAGGAACAATATAATCGAATAGGGAAATGTACAAAAGTCATTTTGTTTACATTTGTAAACTACCATACATGTTCCACAAAAGCATTGAAATGTGACAGTGCAAATAAACTTATGTAATAATTTAGACTCCAAACAGTACAAAGTTTGGATAAAAGTTGACCATGCACATTAACATATACATATGCAATGGGGTTCAGAATGTAATCCTGATGGACTGGATGCCTATGGTCAGAATACCGACATCAGCAACCTGACCATTAAAATCCTGACAGCCCTGCAGTTAATACCATAACCCTTCCATGTTCCCTGCCCTAACCCTAATCCTCCCTTTTGGGTGTCTAACCCTTACACCCTCTCCTTGGGTGCCTAAACCTTACCCTCCCCGGGATGCCTAACACTAACCCTCCATTCCCCAATGCCTAAAGCTAATGCTCCCTGCTTGGTGTCTAACACTAACTTCCTCTTCTAAGTGACTAAACCAAACCCTCCCTCCCTGGTACCTAACTCTAACCTACCTGTCCCTACACCGTAACCCCCCTTCTAATGCCTAAACCTAACCTCCCCCCTCCCTGTGGCAGGACAAGATTACATCCTGCTGAGAGGACATTCAGAATTCTAGGTGTCAGTATTTTCATGCTGTTAATCCCACCTCTGTTGGCATTTTGGTGCAGTTATTATGGCTGGTGGGTATGATTATGGTGTCAGTATTATGATAGCCAGGATCCAGCATGGACGCCTTTTAACTGGGTCCCATGCTTTGCAAAAGTATTTGCCATGAAAATGTCAAAAGCCTCACATCAGGATGGCCGAGTGGTTAAGGTGTTGGACTTAAGATTCAATGGATTTACATCTGCATGGGATAGATCCCCACTTCTGGTTTGTATTTCAATTTCAGCTAACCAAATGAGGAAGAATTTGTCAATTAGGGAAAACTTTCAAACTATGGTGAAAGTCAATAACTTAAGCAACAGTACTTTGATAAAATAAATATGTTCAATCCATTTTCTCCAAAGAAACTGATTTTCTCTAAAGTAAGTTAACAATGATATCCTAATATCCATTAAAATACCCAGTTATGTAATATTTTAAACTCCAAACAGTACAAAGTTAACCATGCACATCATAATTAACATGAATAGTGCATTAGTATTTGCCATGAAAAGCTCCTGGGCACCACACCAGGATGGCTGCATGGTTAAGGCATTTAACTTAAGATCCAATGGATATATATCTGCATGGGATCAATCCCCAATTCTGGTATGCATGTTAATTTCAGATTCCTAAATATGTACAAGGAATAACTTTATTAATTAAGGACATGTACAAAAGTTGATGTTGCTTGCATTTGTAAACCACCATACTTGTTCCACAAAATCCTTGACATGTGACAGGGCAAAAAAGAATGATAGCAACTATCTACAAATGTTGCTTGTAATCATTCAAAAGAAAGGACAGTCTTGATAGATGAGCAGTTCGAAATGTGGTGAAAATTAATGTCTTTAAACAAATATGGAATTATTATAAAACTTTTTATTCATAAGAGCCTTACTTGTGAAGAATAGAAATATAAGTATCATACTTTGAAAAAAACAACAATTACCAGACTTATGTAATAAGTAACAGTCAAAGCAGTATAAAGTTTGCTGAATAATTGCCCATGCACATTAAAAGATATATATGCTTTGCAATAGTATTTGACATGACAATTGCACCAGGATGTCCGAGTGGTTAAGGCGTTGGACTTAAGATCCAACGGATACATATCCGCGTGGGTTCGATCCCCACTTCTGGTATGCATTTTAATTTCAGCTAACTAAATATTTACGATGAAGATTTCGGCAATTAGGGAAAACTCTCAAAATTATGTGAAAATCATTAACTTAAATTACATTGCTAAAAAAATATTTTCAATCCATTTTTTCAAAGAACCTGGCTTTCTATGAAGAAAAGAAACAATGATATCATAATATCCATTAAAATACCAAAAGTTATGTAATATTTTAAACTCCAAGCGGTTCAAAGTTAACAATGCACAGGAAAATCAACATGAATAGTGCAATAGTATTTGCCATGAAAGTCCCCAGGGCAACATACCAGGGTGGCCGAGTGGTTAAGGCATTGGACTTAAGATCCAATGGATATATATCCGTATGGGTTCGAACCACACTTCTGGTATGTATTTAATTTCGGATTCCTAAATATGTACAAGGAACAATATAATCGAATAGGGAAATGTACAAGAGTCATTTTGTTTACATTTGTAAACTACCATACATGTTCCACAAAAGCATTGAAATGTGACAGTGCAAATAAACTTATGTAATAATTTAGACTCCAAACAGTACAAAGTTTGCATAAAAGTTGACCATGCACATTAACATATACATATGCAATGGGGTTCAGAATGTAATCCTGATGGACTGGATGCCTATGGTCAGAATACCAACATCAGCAACCTGACCATTAAAATCCTGACAGCCCTGCAGTTAATACCATAACCCTTCCATGTTCCCTGCCCTAACCCTAATCCTCCCTTTTGGGTGTCTAACCCTTACACCCTCTCCTTGGGTGCCTAAACCTTACCCTCCCCGGGATGCCTAACACTAACCCTCCATTCCCCAATGCCTAAAGCTAATGCTCCCTGCTTGGTGTCTAACACTAACCTCCTCTTCTAAGTGACTAAACCAAACCCTCCCTCCCTGGTACCTAACTCTAACCTACCTGTCCCTACACCGTAACCCCCCTTCTAATGCCTAAACCTAACCTCCCCCCTCCCCATGGCAGGACAAGATTACATCCTGCTGAGAGGACATTCAGAATTCTAGGTGTCAGTATTTTCATGCTGTTAATCCCACCTCTGTTGGCATTTTGGTGCAGTTATTATGGCTGGTGGGTATGATTATGGTGTCAGTATTATGATAGCCAGGATCCCGCATGGACGCCTTTTAACTGGGTCCCATGCTTTGCAAAAGTATTTGCCATGAAAATGTCAAAAGCCTCACATCAGGATGGCCGAGTGGTTAAGGTGTTGGACTTAAGATTCAATGGATTTACATCTGCATGGGATAGATCCCCACTTCTGGTTTGTATTTCAATTTCAGCTAACCAAATGAGGAAGAATTTGTCAGTTAGGGAAAACTTTCAAACTATGGTGAAAGTCAATAACTTAAGCTACAGTACTTTGATCAAAAAATATTTTCAATCCATTTTCTCCAAAGAAACTGATTTTTTATAAAGAAAGTAAACAATGATATCCTAATATCCATTAAAATATCCAGTTATGTAATATTTTAAACTCCAAACAGTACAAAGTTAACCATGCACATCATAATTAACATGAATGGTGCATTAGTATTTGCCATGAAAAGCTCCTGGGCACCACACCAGGATGGCTGCATGGTTAAGGCATTTGACTTTAGATCCAATGGATATATATCTGCATGGTATCAAACCACAATTCTGGTAAGCATGTTAATTTCAGATTCCTAAATATGTACAAGGAATAACTTTATTAATTAAGGACATGTACAAAAGTTGATGTTGCTTGCATTTGTAAACCACCATACTTGTTCCACAAAATCCTTGACATGTGACAGGGCAAAAAAGAATGATAGCAACTATCTACAAATGTTGCTTGTAATCATTCAAAAGAAAGGACAGTCTTGATAGATGAGCAGTTCGAAATGTGGTGAAAATTAATGTCTTTAAACAAATATGGAATTATTATAAAACTTTTTATTCATAAGAGCCTTACTTGTGAAGAATAGAAATATAAGTACAGTATCATACTTTTAAAAAAACAACAATTACCAGACTTATGTAATAAGTAACAGTCAAAGCAGTATAAAGTTTGCTGAATAATTGCCCATGCACATTAAAAGATATATATGCTTTGCAATAGTATTTGACATGACAATCACACCAGGATGGCCGAGTGGTTAAGGCGTTGGACTTAAGATCCAATGGATACATATCCGTGTGGGTTCGATCCCCACTTCTGGTATGCATTTTAATTTCAGCTAACTAAATATTTACGATGAAGATTTTGGCAATTAGGGAAAACTCTCAAAATTATGTGAAAATCATTAACTTAAATTACATTGCTAAAAAAATATTTTCAATCCATTTTTTCAAAGAACCTGGCTTTCTATGAAGAAAAGAAACAATGATATCATAATATCCATTAAAATACCAAAAGTTATGTAATATTTTAAACTCCAAGCGGTTCAAAGTTAACAATGCACAGGAAAATAAACATGAATAGTGCACTAGTATTTGCCATGAAAGTCCCCAGGGCAACATACCAGGATGGCCGAGTGGTTAGGGCGTTGGACTTAAGATCCAATGGATATATATCCGCATGGGTTCAAACCCTATTTCTGGTATGTATTTTAATTTCGGATTCCTAAATATGTACAAGGAACAATATAATCGAATAGGGAAATGTACAAGAGTCATTTTGTTTACATTTGTAAACTACCATACATGTTCCACAAAAGCATTGAAATGTGACAGTGCAAATAAACTTATGTAATAATTTAGACTCCAAACAGTACAAAGTTTGCATAAAAGTTGACCATGCACATTAACATATACATATGCAATGGGGTTCAGAATGTAATCCTGATGGACTGGATGCCTATGGTCAGAATACCGACATCAGCAACCTGACCATTAAAATCCTGACAGCCCTGCAGTTAATACCATAACCCTTCCATGTTCCCTGCCCTAACCCTAATCCTCCCTTTTGGGTGTCTAACCCTTACACCCTCTCCTTGGGTGCCTAAACCTTACCCTCCCCGGGATGCCTAACACTAATCCTCCATTCCCCAATGCCTAAAGCTAATGCTCCCTGTTTGGTGTCTAACACTAACCTCCTCTTCTAAGTGACTAAACCAAACCCTCCCTCCCTGGTACCTAACTCTAACCTACCTGTCCCTACACCGTAACCCCCCATCTAATGCCTAAACCTAACCTCCCCCCTCCCCGTGGCAGGACAAGATTACATCCTGCTGAGAGGACATTCAGAATTCTAGGTGTCAGTATTTTCATGCTGTTAATCCCACCTCTGTTGGCATTTTGGTGCAGTTATTATGGCTGGTGGGCATGATTATGGTGTCAGTATTATGATAGCCAGGATCCCGCATGGAAGCCTTTTAACTGGGTCCCATGCTTTGCAAAAGTATTTGCCATGAAAATGTCAAAAGCCTCACATCAGGATGGCCGAGTGGTTAAGGTGTTGGACTTAAGATTCAATGGATTTACATCTGCATGGGATAGATCCCCACTTCTGGTTTGTATTTCAATTTCAGCTAACCAAATGAGGAAGACTTTTTCAATTAGGGAAAACTTTCAAACTATGGTGAAAGTCAATAACTTAAGCTACAGTACTTTGATAAAATAAATATGTTCAATCCATTTTCTCCAAAGAAACTGATTTTCTCTAAAGTAAGTTAACAATGATATCCTAATATCCATTAAAATACCCAGTTATGTAATATTTTAAACTCCAAACAGTACAAAGTTAACCATGCACATCATAATTAACATGAATAGTGCATTAGTATTTGCCATGAAAAGCTCCTGGGCACCACACCAGGATGGCTGCATGGTTAAGGCATTTAACTTAAGATCCAATGGATATATATCTGCATGGGATCAATCCCCAATTATGGTATGCATGTTAATTTCAGATTCCTAAATATGTACAAGGAATAACTTTATTAATTAAGGACCTGTACAAAAGTTAATGTTGCTTGCATTTGTAAACCACCATACTTGTTCCACAAAATCCTTGACATGTGACAGGGCAAAAAAGAATGATAGCAACTATCTACAAATGTTGCTTGTAATCATTCAAAAGAAAGGACAGTCTTGATAGATGAGCAGTTCGAAATGTGGTGAAAATTAATGTCTTTAAACAAATATGGAATTATTATAAAACTTTTTATTCATAAGAGCCTTACTTGTGAAGAATAGAAATATAAGTATCATACTTTTAAAAAAACAACAATTACCAGACTTATGTAATAAGTAACAGTCAAAGCAGTATAAAGTTTGCTGAATAATTGCCCATGCACATTAAAAGATATATATGCTTTGCAATAGTATTTGACATGACAATCACACCAGGATGGCCGAGTGGTTAAGGCGTTGTACTTAAGATCCAATGGATACATATCCGCGTGGGTTCGATCCCCACTTCTGGTATGCATTTTAATTTCAGCTAACTAAATATTTACGATGAAGATTTCGGCAATTAGGGAAAACTCTCAAAATTATGTGAAAATCATTAACTTAAATTACATTGCTAAAAAAATATTTTCAATCCATTTTTTCAAAGAACCTGGCTTTCTATGAAGAAAAGAAACAATGATATCATAATATCCATTAAAATACCAAAAGTTATGTAATATTTTAAACTCCAAGCGGTTCAAAGTTAACAATGCACAGGAAAATAAACATGAATAGTGCAATAGTATTTGCCATGAAAGTCCCCAGAGCAACATACCAGGGTGGCCGAGTGGTTAAGGCATTGGACTTAAGATCCAATGGATATATATCCGTATGGGTTCAAACCCCACTTCTGGTATGTATTTAATTTCGGATTCCTAAATATGTACAAGGAACAATATAATCGAATAGGGAAATGTACAAGAGTCATTTTGTTTACATTTGTAAACTACCATACATGTTCCACAAAAGCATTGAAATGTGACAGTGCAAATAAACTTATGTAATAATTTAGACTCCAAACAGTACAAAGTTTGGATAAAAGTTGACCATGCACATTAACATATACATATGCAATGGGGTTCAGAATGTAATCCTGATGGACTGGATGCCTATGGTCAGAATACCGACATCAGCAACCTGACCATTAAAATCCTGACAGCCCTGCAGTTAATACCATAACCCTTCCATGTTCCCTGCCCTAACCCTAATCCTCCCTTTTGGGTGTCTAACCCTTACACCCTCTCCTTGGGTGCCTAAACCTTACCCTCCCCGGGATGCCTAACACTAACCCTCCATTCCCCAATGCCTAAAGCTAATGCTCCCTGCTTGGTGTCTAACACTAACTTCCTCTTCTAAGTGACTAAACCAAACCCTCCCGCCCTGGTACCTAACTCTAACCTACCTGTCCCTACACCGTAACCCCCCTTCTAATGCCTAAACCTAACCTCCCCCCTCCCTGTGGCAGGACAAGATTACATCCTGCTGAGAGGACATTCAGAATTCTAGGTGTCAGTATTTTCATGCTGTTAATCCCACCTCTGTTGGCATTTTGGTGCAGTTATTATGGCTGGTGGGTATGATTATGGTGTCAGTATTATGATAGCCAGGATCCCGCATGGACGCCTTTTAACTGGGTCCCATGCTTTGCAAAAGTATTTGCCATGAAAATGTCAAAAGCCTCACATCAGGATGGCCGAGTGGTTAAGGTGTTGGACTTAAGATTCAATGGATTTACATCTGCATGGGATAGATCCCCACTTCTGGTTTGTATTTCAATTTCAGCTAACCAAATGAGGAAGAATTTGTCAATTAGGGAAAACTTTCAAACTATGGTGAAAGTCAATAACTTAAGCTACAGTACTTTGATAAAATAAATATGTTCAATCCATTTTCTCCAAAGAAACTGATTTTCTCTAAAGTAAGTTAACAATGATATCCTAATATCCATTAAAATACCCAGTTATGTAATATTTTAAACTCCAAACAGTACAAAGTTAACCATGCACATCATAATTAACATGAATAGTGCATTAGTATTTGCCATGAAAAGCTCCTGGGCACCACACCAGGATGGCTGCATGGTTAAGGCATTTAACTTAAGATCCAATGGATATATATCTGCATGGGATCAATCCCCAATTCTGGTATGCATGTTAATTTCAGATTCCTAAATATGTACAAGGAATAACTTTATTAATTAAGGACATGTACAAAAGTTGATGTTGCTTGCATTTGTAAACCACCATACTTGTTCCACAAAATCCTTGACATGTGACAGGGCAAAAAAGAATGATAGCAACTATCTACAAATGTTGCTTGTAATCATTCAAAAGAAAGGACAGTCTTGATAGATGAGCAGTTCGAAATGTGGTGAAAATTAATGTCTTTAAACAAATATGGAATTATTATAAAACTTTTTATTCATAAGAGCCTTACTTGTGAAGAATAGAAATATAAGTATCATACTTTTAAAAAAACAACAATTACCAGACTTATGTAATAAGTAACAGTCAAAGCAGTATAAAGTTTGCTGAATAATTGCCCATGCACATTAAAAGATATATATGCTTTGCAATAGTATTTGACATGACAATTGCACCAGGATGTCCGAGTGGTTAAGGCGTTGGACTTAAGATCCAACGGATACATATCCGCGTGGGTTCGATCCCCACTTCTGGTATGCATTTTAATTTCAGCTAACTAAATATTTACGATGAAGATTTCGGCAATTAGGGAAAACTCTCAAAATTATGTGAAAATCATTAACTTAAATTACATTGCTAAAAAAATATTTTCAATCCATTTTTTCAAAGAACCTGGCTTTCTATGAAGAAAAGAAACAATGATATCATAATATCCATTAAAATACCAAAAGTTATGTAATATTTTAAACTCCAAGCGGTTCAAAGTTAACAATGCACAGGAAAATCAACATGAATAGTGCAATAGTATTTGCCATGAAAGTCCCCAGGGCAACATACCAGGGTGGCCGAGTGGTTAAGGCATTGGACTTAAGATTCAATGGATATATATCCGTATGGGTTCGAACCACACTTCTGGTATGTATTTAATTTCGGATTCCTAAATATGTACAAGGAACAATATAATCGAATAGGGAAATGTACAAGAGTCATTTTGTTTACATTTGTAAACTACCATACATGTTCCACAAAAGCATTGAAATGTGACAGTGCAAATAAACTTATGTAATAATTTAGACTCCAAACAGTACAAAGTTTGCATAAAAGTTGACCATGCACATTAACATATACATATGCAATGGGGTTCAGAATGTAATCATGATGGACTGGATGCCTATGGTCAGAATACCAACATCAGCAACCTGACCATTAAAATCCTGACAGCCCTGCAGTTAATACCATAACCCTTCCATGTTCCCTGCCCTAACCCTAATCCTCCCTTTTGGGTGTCTAACCCTTACACCCTCTCCTTGGGTGCCTAAACCTTACCCTCCCCGGGATGCCTAACACTAACCCTCCATTCCCCAATGCCTAAAGCTAATGCTCCCTGCTTGGTGTCTAACACTAACCTCCTCTTCTAAGTGACTAAACCAAACCCTCCCTCCCTGGTACCTAACTCTAACCTACCTGTCCCTACACCGTAACCCCCCTTCTAATGCCTAAACCTAACCTCCCCCCTCCCCGTGGCAGGACAAGATTACATCCTGCTGAGAGGACATTCAGAATTCTAGGTGTCAGTATTTTCATGCTGTTAATCCCACCTCTGTTGGCATTTTGGTGCAGTTATTATGGCTGGTGGGTATGATTATGGTGTCAGTATTATGATAGCCAGGATCCCGCATGGACGCCTTTTAACTGGGTCCCATGCTTTGCAAAAGTATTTGCCATGAAAATGTCAAAAGCCTCACATCAGGATGGCCGAGTGGTTAAGGTGTTGGACTTAAGATTCAATGGATTTACATCTGCATGGGATAGATCCCCACTTCTGGTTTGTATTTCAATTTCAGCTAACCAAATGAGGAAGAATTTGTCAGTTAGGGAAAACTTTCAAACTATGGTGAAAGTCAATAACTTAAGCTACAGTACTTTGATCAAAAAATATTTTCAATCCATTTTCTCCAAAGAAACTGATTTTTTATAAAGAAAGTAAACAATGATATCCTAATATCCATTAAAATATCCAGTTATGTAATATTTTAAACTCCAAACAGTACAAAGTTAACCATGCACATCATAATTAACATGAATGGTGCATTAGTATTTGCCATGAAAAGCTCCTGGGCACCACACCAGGATGGCTGCATGGTTAAGGCATTTGACTTTAGATCCAATGGATATATATCTGCATGGTATCAAACCACAATTCTGGTAAGCATGTTAATTTCAGATTCCTAAATATGTACAAGGAATAACTTTATTAATTAAGGACATGTACAAAAGTTGATGTTGCTTGCATTTGTAAACCACCATACTTGTTCCACAAAATCCTTGACATGTGACAGGGCAAAAAAGAATGATAGCAACTATCTACAAATGTTGCTTGTAATCATTCAAAAGAAAGGACAGTCTTGATAGATGAGCAGTTCGAAATGTGGTGAAAATTAATGTCTTTAAACAAATATGGAATTATTATAAAACTTTTTATTCATAAGAGCCTTACTTGTGAAGAATAGAAATATAAGTATCATACTTTTAAAAAAACAACAATTACCAGACTTATGTAATAAGTAACAGTCAAAGCAGTATAAAGTTTGCTGAATAATTGCCCATGCACATTAAAAGATATATATGCTTTGCAATAGTATTTGACATGACAATCACACCAGGATGGCCGAGTGGTTAAGGCGTTGGACTTAAGATCCAATGGATACATATCCGCGTGGGTTCGATCCCCACTTCTGGTATGCATTTTAATTTCAGCTAACTAAATATTTACGATGAAGATTTTGGCAATTAGGGAAAACTCTCAAAATTATGTGAAAATCATTAACTTAAATTACATTGCTAAAAAAATATTTTCAATCCATTTTTTCAAAGAACCTGGCTTTCTATGAAGAAAAGAAACAATGATATCATAATATCCATTAAAATACCAAAAGTTATGTAATATTTTAAACTCCAAGCGGTTCAAAGTTAACAATGCACAGGAAAATAAACATGAATAGTGCACTAGTATTTGCCATGAAAGTACCCAGGGCAACATACCAGGATGGCCGAGTGGTTAGGGCGTTGGACTTAAGATCCAATGGATATATATCCGCATGGGTTCAAACCCTATTTCTGGTATGTATTTTAATTTCGGATTCCTAAATATGTACAAGGAACAATATAATCGAATAGGGAAATGTACAAGAGTCATTTTGTTTACATTTGTAAACTACCATACATGTTCCACAAAACCATTGAAATGTGACAGTGCAAATAAACTTATGTAATAATTTAGACTCCAAACAGTACAAAGTTTGCATAAAAGTTGACCATGCACATTAACATATACATATGCAATGGGGTTCAGAATGTAATCCTGATGGACTGGATGCCTATGGTCAGAATACCGACATCAGCAACCTGACCATTAAAATCCTGACAGCCCTGCAGTTAATACCATAACCCTTCCATGTTCCCTGTCCTAACCCTAATCCTCCCTTTTGGGTGTCTAACCCTTACACCCTCTCCTTGGGTGCCTAAACCTTACCCTCCCCGGGATGCCTAACACTAACCCTCCATTCCCCAATGCCTAAAGCTAATGCTCCCTGCTTGGTGTCTAACACTAACCTCCTCTTCTAAGTGACTAAACCAAACCCTCCCTCCCTGGTACCTAACTCTAACCTACCTGTCCCTACACCGTAACCCCCCTTCTAATGCCTAAACCTAACCTCCCCCCTCCCCGTGGCAGGACAAGATTACATCCTGCTGAGAGGACATTCAGAATTCTAGGTGTCAGTATTTTCATGCTGTTAATCCCACCTCTGTTGGCATTTTGGTGCCGTTATTATGGCTGGTGGGTATGATTATGGTGTCAGTATTATGATAGCCAGGATCCCGCATGGAAGCCTTTTAACTGGGTCCCATGCTTTGCAAAAGTATTTGCCATGAAAATGTCAAAAGCCTCACATCAGGATGGCCGAGTGGTTAAGGTGTTGGACTTAAGATTCAATGGATTTACATCTGCATGGGATAGTTCCCCACTTCTGGTTTGTATTTCAATTTCAGCTAACCAAATGAGGAAGAATTTGTCAGTTAGGGAAAACTTTCAAACTATGGTGAAAGTCAATAACTTAAGCTACAGTACTTTGATCAAAAAATATTTTCAATCCATTTTCTCCAAAGAAACTGATTTTTTATAAAGAAAGTAAACAATGATATCCTAATATCCATTAAAATATCCAGTTATGTAATATTTTAAACTCCAAACAGTACAAAGTTAACCATGCACATCATAATTAACATGAATGGTGCATTATTATTTGCCATGAAAAGCTCCTGGGCACCACACCAGGATGGCTGCATGGTTAAGGCATTTGACTTTAGATCCAATGGATATATATCTGCATGGTATCAAACCACAATTCTGGTATGCATGTTAATTTCAGATTCCTAAATATGTACAAGGAATAACTTTATTAATTAAGGACATGTACAAAAGTTGATGTTGCTTGCATTTGTAAACCACCATACTTGTTCCACAAAATCCTTGACATGTGACAGGGCAAAAAAGAATGATAGCAACTATCTACAAATGTTGATTGTAATCATTCAAAAGAAAGGACAGTCTTGATAGATGAGCAGTTCGAAATGTGGTGAAAATTAATGTCTTTAAACAAATATGGAATTATTATAAAACTTTTTATTCATAAGAGCCTTACTTGTGAAGAATAGAAATATAAGTATCATACTTTTAAAAAAACAACAATTACCAGACTTATGTAAGAAGTAACAGTCAAAGCAGTATAAAGTTTGCTGAATAATTGCCCATGCACATTAAAAGATATATATGCTTTGCAATAGTATGTGACATGACAATCACACCAGGATGGCCGAGTGGTTAAGGCGTTGGACTTAAGATCCAATGGATACATATCCGCGTGGGTTCGATCCCCACTTCTGGTATGCATTTTAATTTCAGCTAACTAAATATTTACTATGAAGATTTCGGCAATTAGGGAAAACTCTCAAAATTCTGAGAAAATCATTAACTTACATTACATTGCTAAAAAAATATTTTCAATCCATTTTTTCAAAGAACCTGGCTTTCTATGAAGAAAAGAAACAATGATATCATAATATCCATTAAAATACCAAAAGTTATGTAATATTTTAAACTCCAAGCGGTTCAAAGTTAACAATGCACAGGAAAATAAACATGAATAGTGCAATAGTATTTGCCATGAAAGTCCCCAGGGCAACATACCAGGATGGCCGAGTGGTTAAGGCGTTGGACTTAAGATCCAATGGATATATATCCGCGTGGGTTCGAACCCCACTTCTGGTATGTATTTTAATTTCGGATTCCTAAATATGTACAAGGAACAATATAATCGAATAGGGAAATGTACAAGAGTCATTTTGTTTACATTTGTAAACTACCATACATGTTCCACAAAAGCATTGAAATGTGACAGTGCAAATAAACGTATGTAATAATTTAGACTCCAAACAGTACAAAGTTTGCATAAAAGTTGACCATGCACATTAACATATACATATGCAATGGGGTTCAGAATGTAATCCTGATGGACTGGATGCCTATGGTCAGAATACCGACATCAGCAACCTGACCATTAAAATCCTGACAGCCCTGCAGTTAATACCATAACCCTTCCATGTTCCCTGCCCTAACCCTAATCCTCCCTTTTGGGTGTCTAACCCTTACACCCTCTCATTGGGTGCCTAAACCTTACCCTCCCCGGGATGCCTAACACTAACCCTCCATTCCCCAATGCCTAAAGCTAATGCTCCCTGTTTGGTGTCTAACACTAACCTCCTCTTCTAAGTGACTAAACCAAAGCCTCCCTCCCTGGTACCTAACTCTAACCTACCTGTCCCTACACCGTAACCCCCCTTCTAATGCCTAAACCTAACCTCCCCCCTCCCCGTGGCAGGACAAGATTACATCCTGCTGAGAGGACATTCAGAATTCTAGGTGTCAGTATTTTCATGCTGTTAATCCCACCTCTGTTGGCATTTTGGTGCCGTTATTATGGCTGGTGGGTAAGATTATGGTGTCAGTATTATGATAGCCAGGATCCCGCATGGAAGCCTTTTAACTGGGTCCCATGCTTTGCAAAAGTATTTGCCATGAAAATGTCAAAAGCCTCACATCAGGATGGCCGAGTGGTTAAGGTGTTGGACTTAAGATTCAATGGATTTACATCTGCATGGGATAGATCCCCACTTCTGGTTTGTATTTCAATTTCAGCTAACCAAATGAGGAAGAATTTGTCAATTAGGGAAAACTTTCAAACTATGGTGAAAGTCATTAACTTAAGCTACAGTACTTTGATAAAAAAAATATTTTCAATCCATTTTCTCCAAAGAAACTGATTTTCTCTAAAGTAAGTTAACAATGATATCCTAATATCCATTAAAATACCCAGTTATGTAATATTTTAAACTCCAAACAGTACAAAGTTAACCATGCACATCATAATTAACATGAATAGTGCATTAGTATTTGCCATGAAAAGCTCCTGGGCACCACACCAGGATGGCTGCATGGTTAAGGCATTTGACTTAAGATCCAATGGATATATATCTGCATGGGATCAAACCCCCATTCTGGTATGCATGTTAATTTCAGATTCCTAAATATGTACAAGGAATAACTTTATTAATTAAGGACATGTACAAAAGTTGATGTTGCTTGCATTTGTAAACCACCATACTTGTTCCACAAAATCCTTGACATGTGACAGGGCAAAAAAGAATGATAGCAACTATCTACAAATGTTGCTTGTAATCATTCAAAAGAAAGGACAGTCTTGATAGATGAGCAGTTCGAAATGTGGTGAAAGTTAATGTCTTTAAACAAATATGGAATTATTATAAAACTTTTTATTCATAAGAGCCTTACTTGTGAAGAATAGAAATATAAGTATCATACTTTTAAAAAAACAACAATTACCAGACTTATGTAATAAGTAACAGTCAAAGCAGTATAAAGTTTGCTGAATAATTGCCCATGCACATTAAAAGATATATATGCTTTGCAATAGTATTTGACATGACAATTGCACCAGGATGTCCGAGTGGTTAAGGAGTTGGACTTAAGATCCAATGGATACATATCCGCGTGGGTTCGATCCCCACTTCTGGTATGCATTTTAATTTCAGCTAACTAAATATTTACGATGAAGATTTTGGCAATTAGGGAAAACTCTCAAAATCATGTGAAAATCATTAACTTAAATTACATTGCTAAAAAAATATTTTCAATCCATTTTTTCAAAGAACCTGGCTTTCTATGAAGAAAAGAAACAATGATATCATAATATCCATTAAAATACCAAAAGTTATGTAATATTTTAAACTCCAAGCGGTTCAAAGTTAACAATGCACAGGAAAATCAACATGAATAGTGCAATAGTATTTGCCATGAAAGTCCCCAGGGCAACATACCAGGGTGGCCGAGTGGTTAAGGCATTGGACTTAAGATCCAATGGATATATATCCGTATGGGTTCGAACCACACTTCTGGTATGTATTTAATTTCGGATTCCTAAATATGTACAAGGAACAATATAATCGAATAGGGAAATGTACAAGAGTCATTTTGTTTACATTTGTAAACTACCATACATGTTCCACAAAACCATTGAAATGTGACAGTGCAAATAAACTTATGTAATAATTTAGACTCCAAACAGTACAAAGTTTGCATAAAAGTTGACCATGCACATTAACATATACATATGCAATGGGGTTCAGAATGTAATCCTGATGGACTGGATGCCTATGGTCAGAATACCGACATCAGCAACCTGACCATTAAAATCCTGACAGCCCTGCAGTTAATACCATAACCCTTCCATGTTCCCTGTCCTAACCCTAATCCTCCCTTTTGGGTGTCTAACCCTTACACCCTCTCCTTGGGTGCCTAAACCTTACCCTCCCCGGGATGCCTAACACTAACTCTCCATTCCCCAATGCCTAAAGCTAATGCTCCCTGCTTGGTGTCTAACACTAACCTCCTCTTCTAAGTGACTAAACCAAACCCTCCCTCCCTGGTACCTAACTCTAACCTACCTGTCCCTACACCGTAACCCCCCTTCTAATGCCTAAACCTAACCTCCCCCCTCCCCGTGGCAGGACAAGATTACATCCTGCTGAGAGGACATTCAGAATTCTAGGTGTCAGTATTTTCATGCTGTTAATCCAACCTCTGTTGGCATTTTGGTGCAGTTATTATGGCTGGTGGGTATGATTATGGTGTCAGTATTATGATAGCCAGGATCCCGCATGGACGCCTTTTAACTGGGTCCCATGCTTTGCAAAAGTATTTGCCATGAAAATGTCAAAAGCCTCACATCAGGATGGCCGAATGGTTAAGGTGTTGGACTTAAGATTCAATGGATTTACATCTGCATGGGATAGATCCCCACTTCTGGTTTGTATTTCAATTTCAGCTAACCAAATGAGGAAGAATTTGTCAGTTAGGGAAAACTTTCAAACTATGGTGAAAGTCAATAACTTAAGCTACAGTACTTTGATCAAAAAATATTTTCAATCCATTTTCTCCAAAGAAACTGATTTTTTATAAAGAAAGTAAACAATGATATCCTAATATCCATTAAAATATCCAGTTATGTAATATTTTAAACTCCAAACAGTACAAAGTTAACCATGCACATCATAATTAACATGAATGGTGCATTAGTATTTGCCATGAAAAGCTCCTGGGCACCACACCAGGATGGCTGCATGGTTAAGGCATTTGACTTTAGATCCAATGGATATATATCTGCATGGTATCAAACCACAATTCTGGTAAGCATGTTAATTTCAGATTCCTAAATATGTACAAGGAATAACTTTATTAATTAAGGACATGTACAAAAGGTGATGTTGCTTGCATTTGTAAACCACCATACTTGTTCCACAAAATCCTTGACATGTGACAGGGCAAAAAAGAATGATAGCAACTATCTACAAATGTTGCTTGTAATCATTCAAAAGAAAGGACAGTCTTGATAGATGAGCAGTTCGAAATGTGGTGAAAATTAATGTCTTTAAACAAATATGGAATTATTATAAAACTTTTTATTCATAAGAGCCTTACTTGTGAAGAATAGAAATATAAGTATCATACTTTTAAAAAAACAACAATTACCAGACTTATGTAATAAGTAACAGTCAAAGCAGTATAAAGTTTGCTGAATAATTGCCCATGCACATTAAAAGATATATATGCTTTGCAATAGTATTTGACATGACAATCACACCAGGATGGCCGAGTGGTTAAGGCGTTGGACTTAAGATCCAATGGATACATATCCGCGTGGGTTCGATCCCCACTTCTGGTATGCATTTTAATTTCAGCTAACTAAATATTTACGATGAAGATTTTGGCAATTAGGGAAAACTCTCAAAATTATGTGAAAATCATTAACTTAAATTACATTGCTAAAAAAATATTTTCAATCCATTTTTTCAAAGAACCTTGCTTTCTATGAAGAAAAGAAACAATGATATCATAATATCCATTAAAATACCAAAAGTTATGTAATATTTTAAACTCCAAGCGGTTCAAAGTTAACAATGCACAGGAAAATAAACATGAATAGTGCAATAGTATTTGCCATGAAAGTCCCCAGGGCAACATACCAGGATGGCTGAGTGGTTAAGGCGTTGGACTTAAGATCCAATGGATATATATCCGCATGGGTTCAAACCCCATTTCTGGTATGTATTTTAATTTCGGATTCCTAAATATGTACAAGGAACAATATAATCGAATAGGGAAATGTACAAGAGTCATTTTGTTTACATTTGTAAACTACCATACATGTTCCACAAAAGCATTGAAATGTGACAGTGCAAATAAACTTATGTAATAATTTAGACTCCAAACAGTACAAAGTTTGCATAAAAGTTGACCATGCACATTAACATATACATATGCAATGGGGTTCAGAATGTAATCCTGATGGACTGGATGCCTATGGTCAGAATACCGACATCAGCAACCTGACCATTAAAATCCTGACAGCCCTGCAGTTAATACCATAACCCTTCCATGTTCCCTGTCCTAACCCTAATCCTCCCTTTTGGGTGTCTAACCCTTACACCCTCTCCTTGGGTGCCTAAACCTTACCCTCCCCGGGATGCCTAACACTAACCCTCCATTCCCCAATGCCTAAAGCTAATGCTCCCTGCTTGGTGTCTAACACTAACCTCCTCTTCTAAGTGACTAAACCAAACCCTCCCTCCCTGGTACCTAACTCTAACCTACCTGTCCCTACACCGTAACCCCCCTTCTAATGCCTAAACCTAACCTCCCCCCTCCCCGTGGCAGGACAAGATTACATCCTGCTGAGAGGACATTCAGAATTCTAGGTGTCAGTATTTTCATGCTGTTAATCCCACCTCTGTTGGCATTTTGGTGCAGTTATTATGGCTGGTGGGTATGATTATGGTGTCAGTATTATGATAGCCAGGATCCCGCATGGACGCCTTTTAACTGGGTCCCATGCTTTGCAAAAGTATTTGCCATGAAAATGTCAAAAGCCTTATATCAGGATGGCCGAGTGGTTAAGGTGTTGGACTTAAGATTCAATGGATTTACATCTGCATGGGATAGATCCCCACTTCTGGTTTGTATTTCAATTTCAGCTAACCAAATGAGGAAGAATTTGTCAGTTAGGGAAAACTTTCAAACTATGGTGAAAGTCAATAACTTAAGCTACAGTACTTTGATAAAAAAATATTTTCAATCCATTTTCTCCAAAGAAACTGATTTTTTATAAAGAAAGTAAACAATGATATCCTAATATCCATTAAAATATCCAGTTATGTAATATTTTAAACTCCAAACAGTACAAAGTTAACCATGCACATCATAATTAACATGAATGGTGCATTAGTATTTGCCATGAAAAGCTCCTGGGCACCACACCAGGATGGCTGCATGGTTAAGGCATTTGACTTTAGATCCAATGGATATATATCTGCATGGTATCAAACCACAATTCTGGTAAGCATGTTAATTTCAGATTCCTAAATATGTACAAGGAATAACTTTATTAATTAAGGACATGTACAAAAGGTGATGTTGCTTGCATTTGTAAACCACCATACTTGTTCCACAAAATCCTTGACATGTGACAGGGCAAAAAAGAATGATAGCAACTATCTACAAATGTTGCTTGTAATCATTCAAAAGAAAGGACAGTCTTGATAGATGAGCAGTTCGAAATGTGGTGAAAATTAATGTCTTTAAACAAATATGGAATTATTATAAAACTTTTTATTCATAAGAGCCTTACTTGTGAAGAATAGAAATATAAGTATCATACTTTTAAAAAAACAACAATTACCAGACTTATGTAATAAGTAACAGTCAAAGCAGTATAAAGTTTGCTGAATAATTGCCCATGCACATTAAAAGATATATATGCTTTGCAATAGTATTTGACATGACAATCACACCAGGATGGCCGAGTGGTTAAGGCGTTGGACTTAAGATCCAATGGATACATATCCGCGTGAGTTCGATCCCCACTTCTGGTATGCATTTTAATTTCAGCTAACTAAATATTTACGATGAAGATTTTGGCAATTAGGGAAAACTCTCAAAATTATGTGAAAATCATTAACTTAAATTACATTGCTAAAAAAATATTTTCAATCCATTTTTTCAAAGAACCTGGCTTTCTATGAAGAAAAGAAACAATGATATCATAATATCCATTAAAATACCAAAAGTTATGTAATATTTTAAACTCCAAGCGGTTCAAAGTTAACAATGCACAGGAAAATAAACATGAATAGTGCAATAGTATTTGCCATGAAAGTCCCCAGGGCAACATACCAGGATGGCCAAGTGGTTAAGGCGTTGGACTTAAGATCCAATGGATATATATCCGCATGGGTTCAAACCCCATTTCTGGTATGTATTTTAATTTCGGATTCCTAAATATGTACAAGGAACAATATAATCGAATAGGGAAATGTACAAGAGTCATTTTGTTTACATTTGTAAACTACCATACATGTTCCACAAAACCATTGAAATGTGACAGTGCAAATAAACTTATGTAATAATTTAGACTCCAAACAGTACAAAGTTTGCATAAAAGTTGACCATGCACATTAACATATACATATGCAATGGGGTTCAGTATGTAATCCTGATGGACTGGATGCCTATGGTCAGAATACCGACATCAGCAACCTGACCATTAAAATCCTGACAGCCCTGCAGTTAATACCATAACCCTTCCATGTTCCCTGTCCTAACCCTAATCCTCCCTTTTGGGTGTCTAACCCTTACACCCTCTCCTTGGGTGCCTAAACCTTACCCTCCCCGGGATGCCTAACACTAACCCTCCATTCCCCAATGCCTAAAGCTAATGCTCCCTGCTTGGTGTCTAACACTAACCTCCTCTTCTAAGTGACTAAACCAAACCCTCCCTCCCTGGTACCTAACTCTAACCTACCTGTCCCTACACCGTAACCCCCCTTCTAATGCCTAAACCTAACCTCCCCCCTCCCCGTGGCAGGACAAGATTACATCCTGCTGAGAGGACATTCAGAATTCTAGGTGTCAGTATTTTCATGCTGTTAATCCCACCTCTGTTGGCATTTTGGTGCCGTTATTATGGCTGGTGGGTATGATTATGGTGTCAGTATTATGATAGCCAGGATCCCGCATGGAAGCCTTTTAACTGGGTCCCATGCTTTGCAAAAGTATTTGCCATGAAAATGTCAAAAGCCTCACATCAGGATGGCCGAGTGGTTAAGGTGTTGGACTTAAGATTCAATGGATTTACATCTGCATGGGATAGTTCCCCACTTCTGGTTTGTATTTCAATTTCAGCTAACCAAATGAGGAAGAATTTGTCAGTTAGGGAAAACTTTCAAACTATGGTGAAAGTCAATAACTTAAGCTACAGTACTTTGATCAAAAATATTTTCAATCCATTTTCTCCAAAGAAACTGATTTTTTATAAAGAAAGTAAACAATGATATCCTAATATCCATTAAAATATCCAGTTATGTAATATTTTAAACTCCAAACAGTACAAAGTTAACCATGCACATCATAATTAACATGAATGGTGCATTAGTATTTGCCATGAAAAGCTCCTGGGCACCACACCAGGATGGCTGCATGGTTAAGGCATTTGACTTTAGATCCAATGGATATATATCTGCATGGTATCAAACCACAATTCTGGTATGCATGTTAATTTCAGATTCCTAAATATGTACAAGGAATAACTTTATTAATTAAGGACATGTACAAAAGTTGATGTTGCTTGCATTTGTAAACCACCATACTTGTTCCACAAAATCCTTGACATGTGACAGGGCAAAAAAGAATGATAGCAACTATCTACAAATGTTGATTGTAATCATTCAAAAGAAAGGACAGTCTTGATAGATGAGCAGTTCGAAATGTGGTGAAAATTAATGTCTTTAAACAAATATGGAATTATTATAAAACTTTTTATTCATAATAGCCTTACTTGTGAAGAATAGAAATATAAGTATCATACTTTTAAAAAAAAAACAATTACCAGACTTATGTAAGAAGTAACAGTCAAAGCAGTATAAAGTTTGCTGAATAATTGCCCATGCACATTAAAAGATATATATGCTTTGCAATAGTATGTGACATGACAATCACACCAGGATGGCCGAGTGGTTAAGGCGTTGGACTTAAGATCCAATGGATACATATCCGCGTGGGTTCGATCCCCACTTCTGGTATGCATTTCAATTTCAGCTAACTAAATATTTACTATGAAGATTTCGGCAATTAGGGAAAACTCTCAAAATTCTGAGAAAATCATTAACTTACATTACATTGCTAAAAAAATATTTTCAATCCATTTTTTCAAAGAACCTGGCTTTCTATGAAGAAAAGAAACAATGATATCATAATATCCATTAAAATACCAAAAGTTATGTAATATTTTAAACTCCAAGCGGTTCAAAGTTAACAATGCACAGGAAAATAAACATGAATAGTGCAATAGTATTTGCCATGAAAGTCCCCAGGGCAACATACCAGGATGGCCGAGGGTTAAGGCGTTGGACTTAAGATCCAATGGATATATATCCGCGTGGGTTCGAACCCCACTTCTGGTATGTATTTTAATTTCGGATTCCTAAATATGTACAAGGAACAATATAATCGAATAGGGAAATATACAAGAGTCATTTTGTTTACATTTGTAAACTACCATACATGTTCCACAAAAGCATTGAAATGTGACAGTGCAAATAAACTTATGTAATAATTTAGACTCCAAACAGTACAAAGTTTGCATAAAAGTTGACCATGCACATTAACATATACATATGCAATGGGGTTCAGAATGTAATCCTGATGGACTAGATGCCTATGGTCAGAATACCGACATCAGCAACCTGACCATTAAAATCCTGACAGCCCTGCAGTTAATACCATAACCCTTCCATGTTCCCTGCCCTAACCCTAATCCTCCCTTTTGGGTGTCTAACCCTTACACCCTCTCCTTGGGTGCCTAAACCTTACCCTCCCCGGGATGCCTAACACTAACCCTCCATTCCACAATGCCTAAAGCTAATGCTCCCTGTTTGGTGTCTAACACTAACCTCCTCTTCTAAGTGACTAAACCAGACCCTCCCTCCCTGGTACCTAACTCTAACCTACCTGTCCCTACACCGTAACCCCCCTTCTAATGCCTAAACCTAACCTCCCCCCTCCCCGTGGCAGGACAAGATTACATCCTGCTGAGAGGACATTCAGAATTCTAGGTGTCAGTATTTTCATGCTGTTAATCCCACCTCTGTTGGCATTTTGGTGCCGTTATTATGGCTGGTGGGTATGATTATGGTGTCAGTATTATGATAGCCAGGATCCCGCATGGAAGCCTTTTAACTGGGTCCCATGCTTTGCAAAAGTATTTGCCATGAAAATGTCAAAAGCCTCACATCAGGATGGCCGAGTGGTTAAGGTGTTGGACTTAAGATTCAATGGATTTACATCTGCATGGGATAGATCCCCACTTCTGGTTTGTATTTCAATTTCAGCTAACCAAATGAGGAAGAATTTGTCAATTAGGGAAAACTTTCAAACTATGGTGAAAGTCAATAACTTAAGCTACAGTACTTTGATAAAAAAAATATTTTCAATCCATTTTCTCCAAAGAAACTGATTTTTTTATAAAGAAAGTTAACAATGATATCCTAATATCCATTAAAATATCCAGTTATGTAATATTTTAAACTCCAAACAGTACAAAGTTAAACATGCTCATCATAATTAATATGAATGGTGCATTAGTATTTGCCATGAAAAGCTCCTGGGCACCACACCAGGATGGCTGCATGGTTAAGGCATTTGACTTTAGATCCAATGGATATATATCTGCATGGTATCAAACCAAAATTCTGGTATGCATGTTAATTTCAGATTCCTAAATATGTACAAGGAATAACTATTAATTAAGGACATGTACAAAAGTTGATGTTGCTTGCATTTGTAAACCACCATACTTGTTCCACAAAATCCTTGACATGTGACAGGGCAAAAAAGAATGATAGCAACTATCTACAAATGTTGCTTGTAATCATTCAAAAGAAAGGACAGTCTTGATAGATGAGCAGTTCGAAATGTGGTGAAAATTAATGTCTTTAAACAAATATGGAATTATTATAAAACTTTTTATTCATAAGAGCCTTACTTGTGAAGAATAGAAATATAAGTATCATACTTTTAAAAAAACAACAATTACCAGACTTATGTAATAAGTAACAGTCAAAGCAGTATAAAGTTTGCTGAATAATTGCCCATGCACATTAAAAGATATATATGCTTTGCAATAGTATGTGACATGACAATCACACCAGGATGGCCGAGTGGTTAAGGCGTTGGACTTAAGATCCAATGGATACATATCCGCGTGGGTTCGATCCCCACTTCTGGTATGCATTTTAATTTCAGCTAACTAAATATTTACGATGAAGATTTCGGCAATTAGGGAAAACTCTCAAAATTCTGAGAAAATCATTAACTTAAATTACATTGCTAAAAAAATATTTTCAATCCATTTTTTCAAAGAACCTGGCTTTCTATGAAGAAAAGAAACAATGATATCATAATATCCATTAAAATACCAAAAGTTATGTAATATTTTAAACTCCAAGCGGTTCAAAGTTAACAATGCACAGGAAAATAAACATGAATAGTGCAATAGTATTTGCCATGAAAGTCTCCAGGGCAACATACCAGGATGGCCGAGTGGTTAAGGCGTTGGACTTAAGATCCAATGGATATATATCCGCGTGGGTTCGAACCCCACTTCTGGTATGTATTTTAATTTCGGATTCCTAAATATGTACAAGGAACAATATAATCGAATAGGGAAATGTACAAGAGTCATTTTGTTTACATTTGTAAACTACCATACATGTTCCACAAAAGCATTGAAATGTGACAGTGCAAATTAACTTATGTAATAATTTAGACTCCAAACAGTACAAAGTTTGCATAAAAGTTGACCATGCACATTAACACATACATATGCAATGGGGTTCAGAATGTAATCCTGATGGACTGGATGCCTATGGTCAGAATACCGACATCTGCAACCTGACCATTAAAATCCTGACAGCACTGCAGTTAATACCATAACCCTTCCATGTTCCCTGCCCTAACCCTAATCCTCCCTTTTGGGTGTCTAACCCTTACACCCTCTCCTTGGGTGCCTAAACCTTACCCTCCCCGGGATGCCTAACACTAACCCTCCATTCCCCAATGCCTAAAGCTAATGCTCCCTGCTTGGTGTCTAACACTAACCTCCTCTTCTAAGTGACTAAACCAAACCCTCCCTCCCTGGTACCTAACTCTAACCTACCTGTCCCTACACCGTAACCCCCCTTCTAATGCCTAAACCTAACCTCCCCCCTCCCCGTGGCAGGACAAGATTACATCCTGCTGAGAGGACATTCAGAATTCTAGGTGTCAGTATTTTCATGCTGTTAATCCCACCTCTGTTGGCATTTTGGTGCCGTTATTATGGCTGGTGGGTATGATTATGGTGTCAGTATTATGATAGCCAGGATCCCGCATGGAAGCCTTTTATCTCGGTCCCATGCTTTGCAAAAGTATTTGCCATGAAAATGTCAAAAGCCTCACATCAGGATGGCCGAGTGGTTAAGGTGTTGGACTTAAGATTCAATGGATTTACATCTGCATGGGATAGATCCACACTTCTGGTTTGTATTTCAATTTCAGCTAACCAAATGAGGAAGAATTTGTCAATTAGGGAAAACTTCCAAACTATGTTGAAAGTCAATAACTTAAGCTACAGTACTTTGATAAAAAAAATATTTTCAATCCATTTTCTCCAAAGAAACTGATTTTCTCTAAAGTAAGTTAACAATGATATCCTAATATCCATTAAAATACCCAGTTATGTAATATTTTAAACTCCAAACAGTACAAAGTTAACCATGCACATCATAATTAACATGAATAGTGCATTAGTATTTGCCATGAAAAGCTCCTGGGCACCACACCAGGATGGCTGCATGGTTAAGGCATTTGACTTAAGATCTAATGGATATATATCTGCATGGGATCAAACCCCAATTCTGGTATGCATGTTAATTTCAGATTCCTAAATATGTACAAGGAATAACTTTATTAATTAAGGACATGTACAAAAGTTGATGTTGCTTGCATTTGTAAACCCCCATACTTGTTCCACAAAATCCTTGACATGTGACAGGGCAAAAAAGAATGATAGCAACTATCTACAAATGTTGCTTGTAATCATTCAAAAGAAAGGACAGTCTTGATAGATGAGCAGTTCGAAATGTGGTGAAAATTAATGTCTTTAAACAAATATGGAATTATTATAAAACTTTTTATTCATAAGAGCCTTACTTGTGAAGAATAGAAATATAAGTATCATACTTTTAAAAAAACAACAATTACCAGACTTATGTAATAAGTAACAGTCAAAGCAGTATAAAGTTTGCTGAATAATTGCCCATGCACATTAAAAGATATATATGCTTTGCAATAGTATGTGACATGACAATCACACCAGGATGGCCGAGTGGTTAAGGCGTTGGACTTAAGATCCAATGGATACATATCCGCGTGGGTTCGATCCCCACTTCTGGTATGCATTTTAATTTCAGCTAACTAAATATTTACGATGAAGATTTCGGCAATTAGGGAAAACTCTCAAAATTCTGAGAAAATCATTAACTTAAATTACATTGCTAAAAAAATATTTTCAATCCATTTTTTCAAAGAACCTGGCTTTCTATGAAGAAAAGAAACAATGATATCATAATATCCATTGAAATACCAAAAGTTATGTAATATTTTAAACTCCAAGCGGTTCAAAGTTAACAATGCACAGGAAAATAAACATGAATAGTGCAATAGTATTTGCCATGAAAGTCCCCAGGGCAACATACCAGGATGGCCGAGTGGTTAAGGCGTTGGACTTAAGATCCAATGGATATATATCCGCGTTGGTTCGAACCCCTCTTCAGGTATGTATTTTAATTTCGGATTCCTAAATATGTACAAGGAACAATATAATCGAATAGGGAAATGTACAAGAGTCATTTTGTTTACATTTGTAAACTACCATACATGTTCCACAAAAGCATTGAAATGTGACAGTGCAAATAAACTTATGTAATAATTTAGACTCCAAACAGTACAAAGTTTGCATAAAAGTTGACCATGCACATTAACATATACATATGCAATGGGGTTCAGAATGTAATCCTGATGGACTGGATGCCTATGGTCAGAATACCGACATCAGCAACCTGACCATTAAAATCCTGACAGCCCTGCAGTTAAAACCATAACCCTTCCATGTTCCCTGCCCTAACCCTAATCCTCCCTTTTGGGTGTCTAACCCTTACACCCTCTCCTTGGGTGCCTAAACCTTACCCTCCCCGGGATGCCTAACACTAACCCTCCATTCCCCAATGACTAAAGCTAATGCTCCCTGTTTGGTGTCTAACACTAACCTCCTCTTCTAAGTGACTAAACCAAACCCTCCCTCCCTGGTACCTAACTCTAACCTACCTGTCCCTACACCGTAACCCCCCTTCTAATGCCTAAACCTAACCTCCCCCCTCCCCGTGGCAGGACAAGATTACATCCTGCTGAGAGGACATTCAGAATTCTAGGTGTCAGTATTTTCATGCTGTTAATCCCACCTCTGTTGGCATTTTGGTGCCGTTATTATGGCTGGTGGGTATGATTATGGTGTCAGTATTATGATAGCCAGGATCCCGCATGGAAGCCTTTTAACTGGGTCCCATGCTTTGCAAAAGTATTTGCCATGAAAATGTCAAAAGCCTCACATCAGGATGGCCGAGTGGTTAAGGTGTTGGACTTAAGATTCAATGGATTTACATCTGCATGGGATAGATCCCCACTTTTGGTTTGTATTTCAATTTCAGCTAACCAAATGAGAAAGAATTTGTCAATTAGGGAAAACTTTCAAACTATGGTGAAAGTCAATAACTTAAGCTACAGTACTTTGATAAAAAAAATATGTTCAATCCATTTTCTCCAAAGAAACTGATTTTCTCTAAAGTAAGTTAACAATGATATCCTAATATCCATTAAAATACCCAGTTATGTAATATTTTAAACTCCAAACAGTACAAAGTTAACCATGCACATCATAATTAACATGAATAGTGCATTAGTATTTGCCATGAAAAGCTCCTGGGCACCACACCAGGATGGCTGCATGGTTAAGGCATTTGACTTAAGATCCAATGGATATATATCTGCATGGGATCAATCCCCAATTCTGGTATGCATGTTAATTTCAGATTCCTAAATATGTACAAGGAATAACTTTATTAATTAAGGACATGTACAAAAGTTGATGTTGCTTGCATTTGTAAACCACCATACTTGTTCCACAAAATCCTTGACATTTGACAGGGCAAAAAAGAATGATAGCAACTATCTACAAATGTTGCTTGTAATCATTCAAAAGAAAGTACAGTCTTGATAGATGAGCAGTTCGAAATGTGGTGAAAATTAATGTCTTTAAACAAATATGGAATTATTATAAAACTTTTTATTCATAAGAGCCTTACTTGTGAAGAATAGAAATATAAGTATCATACTTTTAAAAAAACAACAATTACCAGACTTATGTAATAAGTAACAGTCAAAGCAGTATAAAGTTTGCTGAATAATTGCCCATGCACATTAAAAGATATATATGCTTTGCAATAGTATTTGACATGACAATCACACCAGGATGGCCGAGTGGTTAAGGCGTTGGACTTAAGATCCAATGGATACATATCCGCGTGGGTTTGATCCCCACTTCTGGTATGCATTTTAATTTCAGCTAACTAAATATTTACGATGAAGATTTCGGCAATTAGGGAAAACTCTCAAAATTCTGTGAAAATCATTAACTTAAATTACATTGCTAAAAAAATATTTTCAATCCATTTTTTCAAAGAACCTGGCAATCTATGAAGAAAAGAAACAATGATATCATAATATCCATTAAAATACCAAAAGTTATGTAATATTTTAAACTCCAAGCGGTTCAAAGTTAACAATGCACAGGAAAATAAACATGAATAGTGCAATAGTATTTGCCATGAAAGTCCCCAGGGCAACATACCAGGATGGCCGAGTGGTTAAGGCGTTGGACTTAAGATCCAATGGATATATATCCGCGTGGGTTCGAACCCTACTTCTGGTATGTATTTTAATTTCGGATTCCTAAATATGTACAAGGAACAATATAATCGAATAGGGAAATGTACAAGAGTCATTTTGTTTACATTTGTAAACTACCATACATGTTCCACAAAAGCATTGAAATGTGACAGTGCAAATTAACTTATGTAATAATTTAGACTCCAAACAGTACAAAGTTTGCATAAAAGTTGACCATGCACATTAACATATACATATGCAATGGGGTTCAGAATGTAATCCTGATGGACTGGATGCCTATGGTCAGAATACCGACATCTGCAACCTGACCATTAAAATCCTGACAGCACTGCAGTTAATACCATAACCCTTCCATGTTCCCTGCCCTAACCCTAATCCTCCCTTTTGGGTGTCTAACCCTTACACCCTCTCCTTGGGTGCCTAAACCTTACCCTCCCCGGGATGCCTAACACTAACCCTCCATTCCCCAATGCCTAAAGCCAATGCTCCCTGCTTGGTGTCTAACACTAACCTCCTCTTCTAAGTGACTAAACCATACACTCCCTCCCTGGTACCTAACTCTTACCTACCTGTCCCTACACCGTAACCCCCCTTCTAATGCCTAAACCTAACCTCCCCCCTCCCCGTGGCAGGACAAGATTACATCCTGCTGAGAGGACATTCAGAATTCTAGGTGTCAGTATTTTCATGCTGTTAATCCCACCTCTATTGGCATTTTGGTGCCGTTATTATGGCTGGTGGGTATGATTATGGTGTCAGTATTATGATAGCCAGGATCCCGCATGGAAGCCTTTTAACTGGGTCCCATGCTTTGCAAAAGTATTTGCCATGAAAATGTCAAAAGCCTCACATCAGGATGGCCGAGTGGTTAAGGTGTTGGACTTAAGATTCAATGGATTTACATCTGCATGGGATAGATCCCCACTTCTGGTTTGTATTTCAATTTCAGCTAACCAAATGAGGAAGAATTTGTCAATTAGGGAAAACTTTCAAACTATGGTGAAAGTCAATAACTTAAGCTACAGTACTTTGATAAAAAAATATTTTCAATCCATTTTCTCCAAAGAAACTGATTTTCTCTAAAGTAAGTTAACAATGATATCCTAATATCCATTAAAATACCCAGTTATGTAATATTTTAAACTCCAAACAGTACAAAGTTAACCATGCACATCATAATTAACATGAATAGTGCATTAGTATTTGCCATGAAAAGCTCCTGGGCACCACACCAGGATGGCTGCATGGTTAAGGCATTTGACTTAAGATCCAATGGATATATATCTGCATGGGATCAAACCCCAATTCTGGTAAGCATGTTAATTTCAGATTCCTAAATATGTACAAGGAATAACTTTATTAATTAAGGACATGTACAAAAGTTGATGTTGCTTGCATTTGTAAACCACCATACTTGTTCCACAAAATCCTTGAAATGTGACAGGGCAAAAAAGAATGATAGCAACTATCTACAAATGTTGCTTGTAATCATTCAAAAGAAAGGACAGTCTTGATAGATGAGCAGTTCGAAATGTGGTGAAAATTAATGTCTTTAAACAAATATGGAATTATTATAAAACTTTTTATTCATAAGAGCCTTACTTGTGAAGAATAGAAATATAAGTATCATACTTTTAAAAAAACAACAATTACCAGACTTATGTAATAAGTAACAGTCAAAGCAGTATAAAGTTTGCTGAATAATTGCCCATGCACATTAAAAGATATATATGCTTTGCAATAGCATTTGACATGACAATCACACCAGGATGGCCGAGTGGTTAAGGCGTTGGACTTAAGATCCAATGGATACATATCTGCGTGGGTTCAATCCCCACTTCTTGTATGCATTTTAATTTCAGCTAACTAAATATTTACTATGAAGATTTCGGCAATTAGGGAAAACTCTCAAAATTCTGTGAAAATCATTAACTTACATTACATTGCTAAAAAAATATTTTCAATCCATTTTTTCAAAGAACCTGGCTTTCTATGAAGAAAAGAAACAATGATATCATAATATCCATTAAAATACCAAAAGTTATGTAATATTTTAAACTCCAAGCGGTTCAAAGTTAACAATGCACAGGAAAATAAACATGAATAGTGCAATAGTATTTGCCATGAAAGTCCCCAGGGCAACATACCAGGATGGCCGAGTGGTTAAGGCGTTGGACTTAAGATCCAATGGATATATATCCGCGTGGGTTCGAACCCCACTTCTGGTATGTATTTTAATTTCGGATTCCTAAATATGTACAAGGAACAATATAATCGAATAGGGAAATGTACAAGAGTCATTTTGTTTACATTTGTAAACTACCATACATGTTCCACAAAAGCATTGAAATGTGACAGTGCAAATTAACTTATGTAATAATTTAGACTCCAAACAGTACAAAGTTTGCATAAAAGTTGACCATGCACATTAACATATACATATGCAATGGGGTTCAGAATGTAATCCTGATGGACTGGATGCCTATGGTCAGAATACCGACATCTGCAACCTGACCATTAAAATCCTGACAGCACTGCAGTTAATACCATAACCCTTCCATGTTCCCTGCCCTAACCCTAATCCTCCCTTTTGGGTGTCTAACCCTTACACCCTCTCCTTGGGTGCCTAAACCTTACCCTCCCCGGGATGCCTAACACTAACCCTCCATTCCCCAATGCCTAAAGCCAATGCTCCCTGCTTGGTGTCTAACACTAACCTCCTCTTCTAAGTGACTAAACCATACACTCCCTCCCTGGTACCTAACTCTTACCTACCTGTCCCTACACCGTAACCCCCCTTCTAATGCCTAAACCTAACCTCCCCCCTCCCCGTGGCAGGACAAGATTACATCCTGCTGAGAGGACATTCAGAATTCTAGGTGTCAGTATTTTCATGCTGTTAATCCCACCTCTATTGGCATTTTGGTGCCGTTATTATGGCTGGTGGGTATGATTATGGTGTCAGTATTATGATAGCCAGGATCCCGCATGGAAGCCTTTTATCTGGGTCCCATGCTTTGCAAAAGTATTTGCCATGAAAATGGCAAAAGCCTCACATCAGGATGGCCGAGTGGTTAAGGTGTTGGACTTAAGATTCAATGGATTTACATCTGCATGGGATAGATCCCCACTTCTGGTTTGTATTTCAATTTCAGCTAACCAAATGAGGAAGAATTTGTCAATTAGGAAAAACTTTCAAACTATGGTGAAAGTCAATAACTTAAGCTACAGTACTTTGATAAAAAAAATATTTTCAATCCATTTTCTCCAAAGAAACTGATTTTCTCTAAAGTAAGTTAACAATGATATCCTAATATCCATTAAAATACCCAGTTATGTAATATTTTAAACTCCAAACAGTACAAAGTTAACCATGCACATCATAATTAACATGAATAGTGCATTAGTATTTGCCATGAAAAGCTCCTGGGCACCACACCAGGATGGCTGCATGGTTAAGGCATTTGACTTAAGATCCAATGGATATATATCTGCATGGGATCAAACCCCAATTCTGGTAAGCATGTTAATTTCAGATTCCTAAATATGTACAAGGAATAACTTTATTAATTAAGGACATGTACAAAAGTTGATGTTGCTTGCATTTGTAAACCACCATACTTGTTCCACAAAATCCTTGAAATGTGACAGGGCAAAAAAGAATGATAGCAACTATCTACAAATGTTGCTTGTAATCATTCAAAAGAAAGGACAGTCTTGATAGATGAGCAGTTCGAAATGTGGTGAAAATTAATGTCTTTAAACAAATATGGAATTATTATAAAACTTTTTATTCATAAGAGCCTTACTTGTGAAGAATAGAAATATAAGTATCATACTTTTAAAAAAACAACAATTACCAGACTTATGTAATAAGTAACAGTCAAAGCAATATAAAGTTTGCTGAATAATTGCCCATGCACATTAAAAGATATATATGCTTTGCAATAGCATTTGACATGACAATCACACCAGGATGGCCGAGTGGTTAAGGCGTTGGACTTAAGATCCAATGGATACATATCCGCGTGGGTTCGATCCCCACTTCTGGTATGCATTTTAATTTCAGCTAACTAAATATTTACGATGAAGATTTTGGCAATTAGGGAAAACTCTCAAAATTCTGAGAAAATCATTAACTTAAATTACATTGCTAAAAAAATATTTTCAATCCATTTTTTCAAAGAACCTGGCTTTCTATGAAGAAAAGAAACAATGATATCATAATATCCATTAAAATACCAAAAGTTATGTAATATTTTAAACTCCAAGCGGTTCAAAGTTAACAATGCACAGGAAAATAAACATGAATAGTGCAATAGTATTTGCCATGAAAGTCCCCAGGGCAACATACCAGGATGGCCGAGTGGTTAAGGCGTTGGACTTAAGATCCAATGGATATATATCCGCGTGGGTTCGAACCCCACTTCTGGTATGTATTTTAATTTCGGATTCCTAAATATGTACAAGGAACAATATAATCGAATAGGGAAATGTACAAGAGTCATTTTGTTTACATTTGTAAACTACCATACATGTTCCACAAAAGCATTGAAATGTGACAGTGCAAATTAACTTATGTAATAATTTAGACTCCAAACAGTACAAAGTTTGCATAAAAGTTGACCATGCACATTAACATATACATATGCAATGGGGTTCAGAATGTAATCCTGATGGACTGGATGCCTATGGTCAGAATACCGACATCTGCAACCTGACCATTAAAATCCTGACAGCACTGCAGTTAATACCATAACCCTTCCATGTTCCCTGCCCTAACCCTAATCCTCCCTTTTGGGTGTCTAACCCTTACACCCTCTCCTTGGGTGCCTAAACCTTACCCTCCCCGGGATGCCTAACACTAACCCTCCATTCCCCAATGCCTAAAGCTAATGCTCCCTGCTTGGTGTCTAACACTAACCTCCTCTTCTAAGTGACTAAACCAAACCCTCCCTCCCTGGTACCTAACTCTAACCTACCTGTCCCTACACCGTAACCCCCCTTCTAATGCCTAAACCTAACCTCCCCCCTCCCCGTGGCAGGACAAGATTACATCCTGCTGAGAGGACATTCAGAATTCTAGGTGTCAGTATTTTCATGCTGTTAATCCCACCTCTGTTGGCATTTTGGTGCCGTTATTATGGCTGGTGGGTATGATTATGGTGTCAGTATTATGATAGCCAGGATCCCGCATGGAAGCCTTTTAACTCGGTCCCATGCTTTGCAAAAGTATTTGCCATGAAAATGTCAAAAGCCTCACATCAGGATGGCCGAGTGGTTAAGGTGTTGGACTTAAGATTCAATGGATTTACATCTGCATGGGATAGATCCCCACTTCTGGTTTGTATTTCAATTTCAGCTAACCAAATGAGGATGAATTTGTCAATTAGGGAAAACTTCCAAACTATGTTGAAAGTCAATAACTTAAGCTACAGTACTTTGATAAAAAAAATATTTTCAATCCATTTTCTCCAAAGAAACAGATTTTCTCTAAAGTAAGTTAACAATGATATCCTAATATCCATTAAAATACCCAGTTATGTAATATTTTAAACTCCAAACAGTACAAAGTTAACCATGCACATCATAATTAACATGAATAGTGCATTAGTATTTGCCATGAAAAGCTCCTGGGCACCACACCAGGATGGCTGCATGGTTAAGGCATTTGACTTAAGATCTAATGGATATATATCTGCATGGGATCAAACCCCAATTCTGGTATGCATGTTAATTTCAGATTCCTAAATATGTACAAGGAATAACTTTATTAATTAAGGACATGTACAAAAGTTGATGTTGCTTGCATTTGTAAACCCCCATACTTGTTCCACAAAATCCTTGACATGTGACAGGGCAAAAAAGAATGATAGCAACTATCTACAAATGTTGCTTGTAATCATTCAAAAGAAAGGACAGTCTTGATAGATGAGCAGTTCGAAATGTGGTGAAAATTAATGTCTTTAAACAAATATGGAATTATTATAAAACTTTTTATTCATAAGAGCCTTACTTGTGAAGAATAGAAATATAAGTATCATACTTTTAAAAAAACAACAATTACCAGACTTATGTAATAAGTAACAGTCAAAGCAGTATAAAGTTTGCTGAATAATTGCCCATGCACATTAAAAGATATATATGCTTTGCAATAGTATGTGACATGACAATCACACCAGGATGGCCGAGTGGTTAAGGCGTTGGACTTAAGATCCAATGGATACATATCCGCGTGGGTTCGATCCCCACTTCTGGTATGCATTTTAATTTCAGCTAACTAAATATTTACGATGAAGATTTCGGCAATTAGGGAAAACTCTCAAAATTCTGAGAAAATCATTAACTTAAATTACATTGCTAAAAAAATATTTTCAATCCATTTTTTCAAAGAACCTGGCTTTCTATGAAGAAAAGAAACAATGATATCATAATATCCATTAAAATACCAAAAGTTATGTAATATTTTAAACTCCAAGCGGTTCAAAGTTAACAATGCACAGGAAAATAAACATGAATAGTGCAATAGTATTTGCCATGAAAGTCCCCAGGGCAACATACCAGGATGGCCGAGTGGTTAAGGCGTTGTACTTAAGATCCAATGGATATATATCCGCGTGGGTTCGGACCCCACTTCTGGTATGTATTTTAATTTCGTATTCCTAAATATGTACAAGGAACAATATAATCGAATAGGGAAATGTACAAGAGTCATTTTGTTTACATTTGTAAACTACCATACATGTTCCACAAAAGCATTGAAATGTGACAGTGCAAATAAACTTATGTAATAATTTAGACTCCAAACAGTACAAAGTTTGCATAAAAGTTGACCATGCACATTAACATATACATATGCAATGGGGTTCAGAATGTAATCCTGATGGACTGGATGCCTATGGTCAGAATACCGACATCAGCAACCTGACCATTAAAATCCTGACAGCCCTGCAGTTAATACCATAACCCTTCCATGTTCCCTGCCCTAACCCTAATCCTCCCTTTTGGGTGTCTAACCCTTACACCCTCTCCTTGGGTGCCTAAACCTTACCCTCCCCGGGATGCCTAACACTAACCCTCCATTCCCCAATGACTAAAGCTAATGCTCCCTGTTTGGTTTCTAACACTAACCTCCTCTTCTAAGTGACTAAACCAAACCCTCCCTCCCTGGTACCTAACTCTAACCTACCTGTCCCTACACCGTAACCCCCCTTCTAATGCCTAAACCTAACCTCCCCCCTCCCCGTGGCAGGACAAGATTACATCCTGCTGAGAGGACATTCAGAATTCTAGGTGTCAGTATTTTCATGCTGTTAATCCCACCTCTGTTGGCATTTTGGTGCCGTTATTATGGCTGGTGGGTATGATTATGGTGTCAGTATTATGATAGCCAGGATCCCGCATGGAAGCCTTTTAACTGGGTCCCATGCTTTGCAAAAGTATTTGCCATGAAAATGTCAAAAGCCTCACATCAGGATGGCCGAGTGGTTAAGGTGTTGGACTTAAGATTCAATGGATTTACATCTGCATGGGATAGATCCCCACTTTTGGTTTGTATTTCAATTTCAGCTAACCAAATGAGAAAGAATTTGTCAATTAGGGAAAACTTTCAAACTATGGTGAAAGTCAATAACTTAAGCTACAGTACTTTGATAAAAAAAATATGTTCAATCCATTTTCTCCAAAGAAACTGATTTTCTCTAAAGTAAGTTAACAATGATATCCTAATATCCATTAAAATACCCAGTTATGTAATATTTTAAACTCCAAACAGTACAAAGTTAACCATGCACATCATAATTAACATGAATAGTGCATTAGTATTTGCCATGAAAAGCTCCTGGGCACCACACCAGGATGGCTGCATGGTTAAGGCATTTGACTTAAGATCCAATGGATATATATCTGCATGGGATCAATCCCCAATTCTGGTATGCATGTTAATTTCAGATTCCTAAATATGTACAAGGAATAACTTTATTAATTAAGGACATGTACAAAAGTTGATGTTGCTTGCATTTGTAAACCACCATACTTGTTCCACAAAATCCTTGACATTTGACAGGGCAAAAAAGAATGATAGCAACTATCTACAAATGTTGCTTGTAATCATTCAAAAGAAAGTACAGTCTTGATAGATGAGCAGTTCGAAATGTGGTGAAAATTAATGTCTTTAAACAAATATGGAATTATTATAAAACTTTTTATTCATAAGAGCCTTACTTGTGAAGAATAGAAATATAAGTATCATACTTTTAAAAAAACAACAATTACCAGACTTATGTAATAAGTAACAGTCAAAGCAGTATAAAGTTTGCTGAATAATTGCCCATGCACATTAAAAGATATATATGCTTTGCAATAGTATTTGACATGACAATCACACCAGGATGGCCGAGTGGTTAAGGCGTTGGACTTAAGATCCAATGGATACATATCCGCGTGGGTTCGATCCCCACTTCTGGTATGCATTTTAATTTCAGCTAACTAAATATTTACGATGAAGATTTCGGCAATTAGGGAAAACTCTCAAAATTCTGTGAAAATCATTAACTTAAATTACATTGCTAAAAAAATATTTTCAATCCATTTTTTCAAAGAACCTGGCAATCTATGAAGAAAAGAAACAATGATATCATAATATCCATTAAAATACCAAAAGTTATGTAATATTTTAAACTCCAAGCGGTTCAAAGTTAACAATGCACAGGAAAATAAACATGAATAGTGCAATAGTATTTGCCATGAAAGTCCCCAGGGCAACATACCAGGATGGCCGAGTGGTTAAGGCGTTGGACTTAAGATCCAATGGATATATATCCGCGTGGGTTCGAACCCTACTTCTGGTATGTATTTTAATTTCGGATTCCTAAATATGTACAAGGAACAATATAATCGAATAGGGAAATATACAAGAGTCATTTTGTTTACATTTGTAAACTACCATACATGTTCCACAAAAGCATTGAAATGTGACAGTGCAAATTAACTTATGTAATAATTTAGACTCCAAACAGTACAAAGTTTGCATAAAAGTTGACCATGCACATTAACATATACATATGCAATGGGGTTCAGAATGTAATCCTGATGGACTGGATGCCTATGGTCAGAATACCGACATCAGCAACCTGACCATTAAAATCCTGACAGCCCTGCAGTTAATACCATAACCCTTCCATGTTCCCTGCCCTAACCCTAATCCTCCCTTTTGGGTGTCTAACCCTTACACCCTCTCCTTGGGTGCCTAAACCTTACCCTCCCCGGGATGCCTAACACTAACCCTCCATTCCCCAATGACTAAAGCTAATGCTCCCTGTTTGGTGTCTAACACTAACCTCCTCTTCTAAGTGACTAAACCAAACCCTCCCTCCCTGGTACCTAACTCTAACCTACCTGTCCCTACACCGTAACCCCCCTTCTAATGCCTAAACCTAACCTCCCCCCTCCCCGTGGCAGGACAAGATTACATCCTGCTGAGAGGACATTCAGAATTCTAGGTGTCAGTATTTTCATGCTGTTAATCCCACCTCTGTTGGCATTTTGGTGCCGTTATTATGGCTGGTGGGTATGATTATGGTGTCAGTATTATGATAGCCAGGATCCCGCATGGAAGCCTTTTAACTGGGTCCCATGCTTTGCAAAAGTATTTGCCATGAAAATGTCAAAAGCCTCACATCAGGATGGCCGAGTGGTTAAGGTGTTGGACTTAAGATTCAATGGATTTACATCTGCATGGGATAGATCCCCACTTTTGGTTTGTATTTCAATTTCAGCTAACCAAATGAGAAAGAATTTGTCAATTAGGGAAAACTTTCAAACTATGGTGAAAGTCAATAACTTAAGCTACAGTACTTTGATAAAAAAAATATGTTCAATCCATTTTCTCCAAAGAAACTGATTTTCTCTAAAGTAAGTTAACAATGATATCCTAATATCCATTAAAATACCCAGTTATGTAATATTTTAAACTCCAAACAGTACAAAGTTAACCATGCACATCATAATTAACATGAATAGTGCATTAGTATTTGCCATGAAAAGCTCCTGGGCACCACACCAGGATGGCTGCATGGTTAAGGCATTTGACTTAAGATCCAATGGATATATATCTGCATGGGATCAATCCCCAATTCTGGTATGCATGTTAATTTCAGATTCCTAAATATGTACAAGGAATAACTTTATTAATTAAGGACATGTACAAAAGTTGATGTTGCTTGCATTTGTAAACCACCATACTTGTTCCACAAAATCCTTGACATTTGACAGGGCAAAAAAGAGTGATAGCAACTATCTACAAATGTTGCTTGTAATCATTCAAAAGAAAGTACAGTCTTGATAGATGAGCAGTTCGAAATGTGGTGAAAATTAATGTCTTTAAACAAATATGGAATTATTATAAAACTTTTTATTCATAAGAGCCTTACTTGTGAAGAATAGAAATATAAGTATCATACTTTTAAAAAAACAACAATTACCAGACTTATGTAATAAGTAACAGTCAAAGCAGTATAAAGTTTGCTGAATAATTGCCCATGCACATTAAAAGATATATATGCTTTGCAATAGTATTTGACATGACAATCACACCAGGATGGCCGAGTGGTTAAGGCGTTGGACTTAAGATCCAATGGATACATATCCGCGTGGGTTCGATCCCCACTTCTGGTATGCATTTTAATTTCAGCTAACTAAATATTTACGATGAAGATTTCGGCAATTAGGGAAAACTCTCAAAATTCTGTGAAAATCATTAACTTAAATTACATTGCTAAAAAAATATTTTCAATCCATTTTTTCAAAGAACCTGGCAATCTATGAAGAAAAGAAACAATGATATCATAATATCCATTAAAATACCAAAAGTTATGTAATATTTTAAACTCCAAGCGGTTCAAAGTTAACAATGCACAGGAAAATAAACATGAATAGTGCAATAGTATTTGCCATGAAAGTCCCCAGGGCAACATACCAGGATGGCCGAGTGGTTAAGGCGTTGGACTTAAGATCCAATGGATATATATCCGCGTTGGTTCGAACCCTACTTCTGGTATGTATTTTAATTTCGGATTCCTAAATATGTACAAGGAACAATATAATCGAATAGGGAAATATACAAGAGTAATTTTGTTTACATTTGTAAACTACCATACATGTTCCACAAAAGCATTGAAATGTGACAGTGCAAATTAACTTATGTAATAATTTAGACTCCAAACAGTACAAAGTTTGCATAAAAGTTGACCATGCACATTAACATATACATATGCAATGGGGTTCAGAATGTAATCCTGATGGACTGGATGCCTATGGTCAGAATACCGACATCTGCAACCTGACCATTAAAATCCTGACAGCACTGCAGTTAATACCATAACCCTTCCATGTTCCCTGCCCTAACCCTAATCCTCCCTTTTGGGTGTCTAACCCTTACACCCTCTCCTTGGGTGCCTAAACCTTACCCTCCCCGGGATGCCTAACACTAACCCTCCATTCCCCAATGCCTAAAGCCAATGCTCCCTGCTTGGTGTCTAACACTAACCTCCTCTTCTAAGTGACTAAACCATACACTCCCTCCCTGGTACCTAACTCTTACCTACCTGTCCCTACACCGTAACCCCCCTTCTAATGCCTAAACCTAACCTCCCCCCTCCCCGTGGCAGGACAAGATTACATCCTGCTGAGAGGACATTCAGAATTCTAGGTGTCAGTATTTTCATGCTGTTAATCCCACCTCTATTGGCATTTTGGTGCCGTTATTATGGCTGGTGGGTATGATTATGGTGTCAGTATTATGATAGCCAGGATCCCGCATGGAAGCCTTTTAACTGGGTCCCATGCTTTGCAAAAGTATTTGCCATGAAAATGTCAAAAGCCTCACATCAGGATGGCCGAGTGGTTAAGGTGTTGGACTTAAGATTCAATGGATTTACATCTGCATGGGATAGATCCCCACTTCTGGTTTGTATTTCAATTTCAGCTAACCAAATGAGGAAGAATTTGTCAATTAGGGAAAACTTTCAAACTATGGTGAAAGTCAATAACTTAAGCTACAGTACTTTGATAAAAAAAATATTTTCAATCCATTTTCTCCAAAGAAACTGATTTTCTCTAAAGTAAGTTAACAATGATATCCTAATATCCATTAAAATACCCAGTTATGTAATATTTTAAACTCCAAACAGTACAAAGTTAACCATGCACATCATAATTAACATGAATAGTGCATTAGTATTTGCCATGAAAAGCTCCTGGGCACCACACCAGGATGGCTGCATGGTTAAGGCATTTGACTTAAGATCCAATGGATATATATCTGCATGGGATCAAACCCCAATTCTGGTAAGCATGTTAATTTCAGATTCCTAAATATGTACAAGGAATAACTTTATTAATTAAGGACATGTACAAAAGTTGATGTTGCTTGCATTTGTAAACCACCATACTTGTTCCACAAAATCCTTGAAATGTGACAGGGCAAAAAAGAATGATAGCAACTATCTACAAATGTTGCTTGTAATCATTCAAAAGAAAGGACAGTCTTGATAGATGAGCAGTTCGAAATGTGGTGAAAATTAATGTCTTTAAACAAATATGGAATTATTATAAAACTTTTTATTCATAAGAGCCTTACTTGTGAAGAATAGAAATATAAGTATCATACTTTTAAAAAAACAACAATTACCAGACTTATGTAATAAGTAACAGTCAAAGCAGTATAAAGTTTGCTGAATAATTGCCCATGCACATTAAAAGATATATATGCTTTGCAATAGCATTTGACATGACAATCACACCAGGATGGCCGAGTGGTTAAGGCGTTGGACTTAAGATCCAATGGATACATATCTGCGTGGGTTCGATCCCCACTTCTTGTATGCATTTTAATTTCAGCTAACTAAATATTTACTATGAAGATTTCGGCAATTAGGGAAAACTCTCAAAATTCTGTGAAAATCATTAACTTACATTACTTTGCTAAAAAATATTTTCAATCCATTTTTTCAAAGAACCTGGCTTTCTATGAAGAAAAGAAACAATGATATCATAATATCCATTAAAATACCAAAAGTTATGTAATATTTTAAACTCCAAGCGGTTCAAAGTTAACAATGCACAGGAAAATAAACATGAATAGTGCAATAGTATTTGCCATGAAAGGCCCCAGGGCAACATACCAGGATGGCCGAGTGGTTAAGGCGTTGGACTTAAGATCCAATGGATATATATCCGCTTGAGTTCGAACCCCACTTCTGGTATGTATTTTAATTTCGGATTCCTAAATATGTACAAGGAACAATATAATCGAATAGGGAAATGTACAAGAGTCATTTTGTTTACATTTGTAAACTACCATACATGTTCCACAAAAGCATTGAAATGTGACAGTGCAAATAAACTTATGTAATAATTTAGACTCCAAACAGTACAAAGTTTGCATAAAAGTTGACCATGCACATTAACATATACATATGCAATGGGGTTCAGAATGTAATCCTGATGGACTGGATGCCTATGGTCAGAATACCGACATCAGCAACCTGACCATTAAAATCCTGACAGCCCTGCAGTTAATACCATAACCCTTCCATGTTCCCTGCCCTAACCCTAATCCTCCCTTTTGGGTGTCTAACCCTTACACCCTCTCCTTGGGTGCCTAAACCTTACCCTCCCCGGGATGCCTAACACTAACCCTCCATTCCCCAATGACTAAAGCTAATGCTCCCTGTTTGGTGTCTAACACTAACCTCCTCTTCTAAGTGACTAAACCAAACCCTCCCTCCCTGGTACCTAACTCTAACCTACCTGTCCCTACACCGTAACCCCCCTTCTAATGCCTAAACCTAACCTCCCCCCTCCCCGTGGCAGGACAAGATTACATCCTGCTGAGAGGACATTCAGAATTCTAGGTGTCAGTATTTTCATGCTGTTAATCCCACCTCTGTTGGCATTTTGGTGCCGTTATTATGGCTGGTGGGTATGATTATGGTGTCAGTATTATGATAGCCAGGATCCCGCATGGAAGCCTTTTAACTGGGTCCCATGCTTTGCAAAAGTATTTGCCATGAAAATGTCAAAAGCCTCACATCAGGATGGCCGAGTGGTTAAGGTGTTGGACTTAAGATTCAATGGATTTACATCTGCATGGGATAGATCCCCACTTTTGGTTTGTATTTCAGTTTCAGCTAACCAAATGAGAAAGAATTTGTCAATTAGGGAAAACTTTCAAACTATGGTGAAAGTCAATAACTTAAGCTACAGTACTTTGATAAAAAAAATATGTTCAATCCATTTTCTCCAAAGAAACTGATTTTCTCTAAAGTAAGTTAACAATGATATCCTAATATCCATTAAAATACCCAGTTATGTAATATTTTAAACTCCAAACAGTACAAAGTTAACCATGCACATCATAATTAACATGAATAGTGCATTAGTATTTGCCATGAAAAGCTCCTGGGCACCACACCAGGATGGCTGCATGGTTAAGGCATTTGACTTAAGATCCAATGGATATATATCTGCATGGGATCAATCCCCAATTCTGGTATGCATGTTAATTTCAGATTCCTAAATATGTACAAGGAATAACTTTATTAATTAAGGACATGTACAAAAGTTGATGTTGCTTGCATTTGTAAGCCACCATACTTGTTCCACAAAATCCTTGACATTTGACAGGGCAAAAAAGAGTGATAGCAACTATCTACAAATGTTGCTTGTAATCATTCAAAAGAAAGTACAGTCTTGATAGATGAGCAGTTCGAAATGTGGTGAAAATTAATGTCTTTAAACAAATATGGAATTATTATAAAACTTTTTATTCATAAGAGCCTTACTTGTGAAGAATAGAAATATAAGTATCATACTTTTAAAAAAACAACAATTACCAGACTTATGTAATAAGTAACAGTCAAAGCAGTATAAAGTTTGCTGAATAATTGCCCATGCACATTAAAAGATATATATGCTTTGCAATAGTATTTGACATGACAATCACACCAGGATGGCCGAGTGGTTAAGGCGTTGGACTTAAGATCCAATGGATACATATCCGCGTGGGTTCGATCCCCACTTCTGGTATGCATTTTAATTTCAGCTAACTAAATATTTACGATGAAGATTTCGGCAATTAGGGAAAACTCTCAAAATTCTGTGAAAATCATTAACTTAAATTACATTGCTAAAAAAATATTTTCAATCCATTTTTTCAAAGAACCTGGCAATCTATGAAGAAAAGAAACAATGATATCATAATATCCATTAAAATACCAAAAGTTATGTAATATTTTAAACTCCAAGCGGTTCAAAGTTAACAATGCACAGGAAAATAAACATGAATAGTGCAATAGTATTTGCCATGAAAGTCCCCACGGCAACATACCAGGATGGCCGAGTGGTTAAGGCGTTGGACTTAAGATCCAATGGATATATATCCGCTTGAGTTCGAACCCCACTTCTGGTATGTATTTTAATTTCGGATTCCTAAATATGTACAAGGAACAATATAATCGAATAGGGAAATGTACAAGAGTCATTTTGTTTACATTTGTAAACTACCATACATGTTCCACAAAAGCATTGAAATGTGACAGTGCAAATAAACTTATGTAATAATTTAGACTCCAAACAGTACAAAGTTTGCATAAAAGTTGACCATGCACATTAACATATACATATGCAATGGGGTTCAGAATGTAATCCTGATGGACTGGATGCCTATGGTCAGAATACCGACATCAGCAACCTGACCATTAAAATCCTGACAGCCCTGCAGTTAATACCATAACCCTTCCATGTTCCCTGCCCTAACCCTAATCCTCCCTTTTGGGTGTCTAACCCTTACACCCTCTCCTTGGGTGCCTAAACCTTACCCTCCCCGGGATGCCTAACACTAACCCTCCATTCCCCAATGCCTAAAGCCAATGCTCCCTGCTTGGTGTCTAACACTAACCTCCTCTTCTAAGTGACTAAACCATACACTCCCTCCCTGGTACCTAACTCTTACCTACCTGTCCCTACACCGTAACCCCCCTTCTAATGCCTAAACCTAATCTCCCCCCTCCCCGTGGCAGGACAAGATTACATCCTGCTGAGAGGACATTCAGAATTCTAGGTGTCAGTATTTTCATGCTGTTAATCCCACCTCTATTGGCATTTTGGTGCCGTTATTATGGCTGGTGGGTATGATTATGGTGTCAGTATTATGATAGCCAGGATCCCGCATGGAAGCCTTTTAACTGGGTCCCATGCTTTGCAAAAGTATTTGCCATGAAAATGTCAAAAGCCTCACATCAGGATGGCCGAGTGGTTAAGGTGTTGGACTTAAGATTCAATGGATTTACATCTGCATGGGATAGATCCCCACTTCTGGTTTGTATTTCAATTTCAGCTAACCAAATGAGGAAGAATTTGTCAATTAGGGAAAACTTTCAAACTACGGTGAAAGTCAATAACTTAAGCTACAGTACTTTGATAAAAAAAATATTTTCAATCCATTTTCTCCAAAGAAACTGATTTTCTCTAAAGTAAGTTAACAATAATATCCTAATATCCATTAAAATACCCAGTTATGTAATATTTTAAACTCCAAACAGTACAAAGTTAACCATGCACATCATAATTAACATGAATAGTGCATTAGTATTTGCCATGAAAAGCTCCTGGGCACCACACCAGGATGGCTGCATGGTTAAGGCATTTGACTTAAGATCCAATGGATATATATCTGCATGGGATCAAACCCCAATTCTGGTAAGCATGTTAATTTCAGATTCCTAAATATGTACAAGGAATAACTTTATTAATTAAGGACATGTACAAAAGTTGATGTTGCTTGCATTTGTAAACCACCATACTTGTTCCACAAAATCCTTGAAATGTGACAGGGCAAAAAAGAATGATAGCAACTATCTACAAATGTTGCTTGTAATCATTCAAAAGAAAGGACAGTCTTGATAGATGAGCAGTTCGAAATGTGGTGAAAATTAATGTCTTTAAACAAATATGGAATTATTATAAAACTTTTTATTCATAAGAGCCTTACTTGTGAAGAATAGAAATATAAGTATCATACTTTTAAAAAAACAACAATTACCAGACTTATGTAATAAGTAACAGTCAAAGCAGTATAAAGTTTGCTGAATAATTGCCCATGCACATTAAAAGATATATATGCTTTGCAATAGCATTTGACATGACAATCACACCAGGATGGCCGAGTGGTTAAGGCGTTGGACTTAAGATCCAATGGATACATATCTGCGTGGGTTCGATCCCCACTTCTTGTATGCATTTTAATTTCAGCTAACTAAATATTTACGATGAAGATTTCGGCAATTAGGGAAAACTCTCAAAATTCTGTGAAAATCATTAACTTAAATTACATTGCTAAAAAAATATTTTCAATCCATTTTTTCAAAGAACCTGGCTTTCTATGAAGAAAAGAAACAATGATATCATAATATCCATTAAAATACCAAAAGTTATGTAATATTTTAAACTCCAAGCGGTTCAAAGTTAACAATGCACAGGAAAATAAACATGAATAGTGCAATAGTATTTGCCATGAAAGTCCCCAGGGCAACATACCAGGATGGCCGAGTGGTTAAGGCATTGGACTTAAGATCCAATGGATATATATCCGCGTGGGTTCGAACCCCACTTCTGGTATGTATTTTAATTTCGGATTCCTAAATATGTACAAGGAACAATATAATCGAATAGGGAAATGTACAAGAGTCATTTTGTTTACATTTGTAAACTACCATACATGTTCCACAAAAGCATTGAAATGTGACAGTGCAAATAAACTTATGTAATAATTTAGACTCCAAACAGTACAAAGTTTGCATAAAAGTTGACCATGCACATTAACATATACATATGCAATGGGGTTCAGAATGTAATCCTGATGGACTGGATGCCTATGGTCAGAATACCGACATCTGCAACCTGACCATTAAAATACTGACAGCACTGCAGTTAATACCATAACCCTTCCATGTTCCCTGCCCTAACCCTAATCCTCCCTTTTGGGTGTCTAACCCTTACACCCTCTCCTTGGGTGCCTAAACCTTACTCTCCCCTGGATGCCTAACACTAACCCTCCATTCCCCAATGCCTAAAGCTAATGCTCCCTGCTTGGTGTCTAACACTAACCTCCTCTTCTAAGTGACTAAACCATACACTCCCTCCCTGGTACCTAACTCTTACCTACCTGTCCCTACACCGTAACCCCCCTTCTAATGCCTAAACCTAACCTCCCCCCTCCCCGTGGCAGGACAAGATTACATCCTGCTGAGAGTACATTCAGAATTCTAGGTGTCAGTATTTTCATGCTGTTAATCCCACCTCTGTTGGCATTTTGGTGCCGTTATTATGGCTGGTGGGTATGATTATGGTGTCAGTATTATGATAGCCAGGATCCCGCATGGAAGCCTTTTAACTGGGTCCCATGCTTTGCAAAAGTATTTGCCATGAAAATGTCAAAAGCCTCACATCAGGATGGCCGAGTGGTTAAGGTGTTGGACTTAAGATTCAATGGATTTACATCTGCATGGGATAGATCCCCACTTCTGGTTTGTATTTCAATTTCAGCTAACCAAATGAGGAAGAATTTGTCAATTAGGGAAAACTTTCAAACTATGGTGAAAGTCAATAACTTAAGCTACAGTACTTTGATAAAAAAATATTTTCAATCCATTTTCTCCAAAGAAACTGATTTTCTCTAAAGTAAGTTAACAATGATATCCTAATATCCATTAAAATACCCAGTTATGTAATATTTTAAACTCCAAACAGTACAAAGTTAACCATGCACATCATAATTAACATGAATAGTGCATTAGTATTTGCCATGAAAAGCTCCTGGGCACCACACCAGGATGGCTGCATGGTTAAGGCATTTGACTTAAGATCCAATGGATATATATCTGCATGGGATCAAACCCCAATTCTCGTATGCATGTTAATTTCAGATTCCTAAATATGTACAAGGAATAACTTTATTAATTAAGGACATGTACAAAAGTTGATGTTGCTTGCATTTGTAAACCACCATACTTGTTCCACAAAATCCTTGAAATGTGACAGGGCAAAAAAGAATGATAGCAACTATCTACAAATGTTGCTTGTAATCATTCAAAAGAAAGGACAGTCTTGATAGATGAGCAGTTCGAAATGTGGTGAAAATTAATGTCTTTAAACAAATATGGAATTATTATAAAACTTTTTATTCATAAGAGCCTTACTTGTGAAGAATAGAAATATAAGTATCATACTTTTAAAAAAACAACAATTACCAGACTTATGTAATAAGTAACAGTCAAAGCAGTATAAAGTTTGCTGAATAATTGCCCATGCACATTAAAAGATATATATGCTGTGCAATAGCATTTGACATGACAATCAAACCAGGATGGCCGAGTGGTTAAGGCGTTGGACTTAAGATCCAATTGATACATATCTGGGTGGGTTCGATCCCCACTTCTTGTATGCATTTTAATTTCAGCTAACTAAATATTTACTATGAAGATTTCGGCAATTAGTAAAAACTCTCAAAATTCTGTGAAAATCATTAACTTACATTACATTGCTAAAAAAATATTTTCAATCCATTTTTTCAAAGAACCTGGCTTTCTATGAAGAAAAGAAACAATGATATCATAATATCCATTAAAATACCAAAAGTTATGTAATATTTTAAACTCCAAGCGGTTCAAAGTTAACAATGCACAGGAAAATAAACATGAATAGTGCAATAGTATTTGCCATGAAAGTCCCCAGGGCAACATACCAGGATGGCCGAGTGGTTAAGGCGTTGGACTTAAGATCCAATGGATATATATCCGCGTGGGTTCGAACCCCACTTCTGGTATATATTTTAATTTCGGATTCCTAAATATGTACAAGGAACAATATAATCGAATAGGGAAATGTACAAGAGTCATTTTGTTTACATTTGTAAACTACCATACATGTTCCACAAAAGCATTGAAATGTGACAGTGCAAATAAACTTATGTAATAATTTAGACTCCAAACAGTACAAAGTTTGCATAAAAGTTGACCATGCACATTAACATATACATATGCAATGGGGTTCAGAATGTAATCCTGATGGACTGGATGCCTATGGTCAGAATACCAATATCAGCAACCTGACCATTAAAATCCTGACAGCCCTGCAGTTAATACCATAACCCTTTCATGTTCCCTGCCCTAACCCTAATCCTCCCTTTTGGGTGTCTAACCCTTACACCCTCTCCTTGGGTGCCTAAAACTTACCCTCCCCGGGATGCCTAACACTAACCCTCCATTCCCCAATGCCTAAAGCTAATGCTCCCTGTTTGGTGTCTAACACTAACCTCCTCTTCTAAGTGACTAAACCAAACCCTCCCTCCCTGGTACCTAACTCTAACCTACCTGTCCCTACACCGTAACCCCCCTTCTAATGCCTAAACCTAACCTCCCCCCTCCCCGTGGCAGGACAAGATTACATCCTGCTGAGAAGACATTCAGAATTCTAGGTGTCAGTATTTTCATGCTGTTAATCCCACCTCTGTTGGCATTTTGGTGCCGTTATTATGGCTGGTGGGTATGATTATGGTGTCAGTATTATGATAGCCAGGATCCCGCATGGAAGCCTTTTAACTGGGTCCCATGCTTTGCAAAAGTATTTGCCATGAAAATGTCAAAAGCCTCACATCAGGATGGCCGAGTGGTTAAGGTGTTGGACTTAAGATTCAATGGATTTACATCTGCATGGGATAGATCCCCACTTCAGGTTTGTATTTCAATTTCAGCTAACCAAATGAGGAAGAATTTGTCAATTAGGGAAAACTTTCAAACTATGGTGAAAGTCAATAACTTAAGCTACAGTACTTTGATAAAAAAAATATTTTCAATCCATTTTCTCCAAAGAAACTGATTTTCTCTAAAGTAAGTTAACAATAATATCCTAATATCCATTAAAATACCCAGTTATGTAATATTTTAAACTCCAAACAGTACAAAGTTAACCATGCACATCATAATTAACATGAATAGTGCATTAGTATTTGCCATGAAAAGCTCCTGGGCACCACACCAGGATGGCTGCATGGTTAAGGCATTTGACTTAAGATCCAATGGATATATATCTGCATGGGATCAAACCCCAATTCTGGTAAGCATGTTAATTTCAGATTCCTAAATATGTACAAGGAATAACTTTATTAATTAAGGACATGTACAAAAGTTGATGTTGCTTGCATTTGTAAACCACCATACTTGTTCCACAAAATCCTTGAAATGTGACAGGGCAAAAAAGAATGATAGCAACTATCTACAAATGTTGCTTGTAATCATTCAAAAGAAAGGACAGTCTTGATAGATGAGCAGTTCGAAATGTGGTGAAAATTAATGTCTTTAAACAAATATGGAATTATTATAAAACTTTTTATTCATAAGAGCCTTACTTGTGAAGAATAGAAATATAAGTATCATACTTTTAAAAAAACAACAATTACCAGACTTATGTAATAAGTAACAGTCAAAGCAGTATAAAGTTTGCTGAATAATTGCCCATGCACATTAAAAGATATATATGCTTTGCAATAGCATTTGACATGACAATCACACCAGGATGGCCGAGTGGTTAAGGCGTTGGACTTAAGATCCAATGGATACATATCTGCGTGGGTTCGATCCCCACTTCTTGTATGCATTTTAATTTCAGCTAACTAAATATTTACGATGAAGATTTCGGCAATTAGGGAAAACTCTCAAAATTCTGTGAAAATCATTAACTTAAATTACATTGCTAAAAAAATATTTTCAATCCATTTTTTCAAAGAACCTGGCTTTCTATGAAGAAAAGAAACAATGATATCATAATATCCATTAAAATACCAAAAGTTATGTAATATTTTAAACTCCAAGCGGTTCAAAGTTAACAATGCACAGGAAAATAAACATGAATAGTGCAATAGTATTTGCCATGAAAGTCCCCAGGGCAACATACCAGGATGGCCGAGTGGTTAAGGCATTGGACTTAAGATCCAATGGATATATATCCGCGTGGGTTCGAACCCCACTTCTGGTATGTATTTTAATTTCGGATTCCTAAATATGTACAAGGAACAATATAATCGAATAGGGAAATGTACAAGAGTCATTTTGTTTACATTTGTAAACTACCATACATGTTCCACAAAAGCATTGAAATGTGACAGTGCAAATTAACTTATGTAATAATTTAGACTCCAAACAGTACAAAGTTTGCATAAAAGTTGACCATGCACATTAACATATACATATGCAATGGGGTTCAGAATGTAATCCTGATGGACTGGATGCCTATGGTCAGAATACCGACATCTGCAACCTGACCATTAAAATACTGACAGCACTGCAGTTAATACCATAACCCTTCCATGTTCCCTGCCCTAACCCTAATCCTCCCTTTTGGGTGTCTAACCCTTACACCCTCTCCTTGGGTGCCTAAACCTTACTCTCCCCTGGATGCCTAACACTAACCCTCCATTCCCGAATGCCTAAAGCTAATGCTCCCTGCTTGGTGTCTAACACTAACCTCCTCTTCTAAGTGACTAAACCATACACTCCCTCCCTGGTACCTAACTCTTACCTACCTGTCCCTACACCGTAACCCCCCTTCTAATGCCTAAACCTAACCTCCCCCCTCCCCGTGGCAGGACAAGATTACATCCTGCTGAGAGTACATTCAGAATTCTAGGTGTCAGTATTTTCATGCTGTTAATCCCACCTCTGTTGGCATTTTGGTGCCGTTATTATGGCTGGTGGGTATGATTATGGTGTCAGTATTATGATAGCCAGGATCCCGCATGGAAGCCTTTTAACTGGGTCCCATGCTTTGCAAAAGTATTTGCCATGAAAATGTCAAAAGCCTCACATCAGGATGGCCGAGTGGTTAAGGTGTTGGACTTAAGATTCAATGGATTTACATCTGCATGGGATAGACCCCCACTTCTGGTTTGTATTTCAATTTCAGCTAACCAAATGAGGAAGAATTTGTCAATTAGGGAAAACTTTCAAACTATGGTGAAAGTCAATAACTTAAGCTACAGTACTTTGATAAAAAAAATATTTTCAATCCATTTTCTCCAAAGAAACTGATTTTCTCTAAAGTAAGTTAACAATGATATCCTAATATCCATTAAAATACCCAGTTATGTAATATTTTAAACTCCAAACAGTACAAAGTTAACCATGCACATCATAATTAACATGAATAGTGCATTAGTATTTGCCATGAAAAGCTCCTGGGCACCACACCAGGATGGCTGCATGGTTAAGGCATTTGACTTAAGATCCAATGGATATATATCTGCATGGGATCAAACCCCAATTCTCGTATGCATGTTAATTTCAGATTCCTAAATATGTACAAGGAATAACTTTATTAATTAAGGACATGTACAAAAGTTGATGTTGCTTGCATTTGTAAACCACCATACTTGTTCCACAAAATCCTTGAAATGTGACAGGGCAAAAAAGAATGATAGCAACTATCTACAAATGTTGCTTGTAATCATTCAAAAGAAAGGACAGTCTTGATAGATGAGCAGTTCGAAATGTGGTGAAAATTAATGTCTTTAAACAAATATGGAATTATTATAAAACTTTTTATTCATAAGAGCCTTACTTGTGAAGAATAGAAATATAAGTATCATACTTTTAAAAAAACAACAATTACCAGACTTATGTAATAAGTAACAGTCAAAGCAGTATAAAGTTTGCTGAATAATTGCCCATGCACATTAAAAGATATATATGCTTTGCAATAGCATTTGACATGGCAATCAAACCAGGATGGCCGAGTGGTTAAGGCGTTGGACTTAAGATCCAATGGATACATATCTGGGTGGGTTCGATCCCCACTTCTTGTATGCATTTTAATTTCAGCTAACTAAATATTTACTATGAAGATTTCGGCAATTAGTAAAAACTCTCAAAATTCTGTGAAAATCATTAACTTACATTACATTGCTAAAAAAATATTTTCAATCCATTTTTTCAAAGAACCTGGCTTTCTATGAAGAAAAGAAACAATGATATCATAATATCCATTAAAATACCAAAAGTTATGTAATATTTTAAACTCCAAGCGGTTCAAAGTTAACAATGCACAGGAAAATAAACATGAATAGTGCAATAGTATTTGCCATGAAAGTCCCCAGAGCAACATACCAGGATGGCCGAGTGGTTAAGGCGTTGGACTTAAGATCCAATGGATATATATCCGCGTGGGTTCAAACCCCACTTCTGGTATATATTTTAATTTCGGATTCCTAAATATGTACAAGGAACAATATAATCGAATAGGGAAATGTACAAGAGTCATTTTGTTTACATTTGTAAACTACCATACATGTTCCACAAAAGCATTGAAATGTGACAGTGCAAATAAACTTATGTAATAATTTAGACTCCAAACAGTACAAAGTTTGTATAAAAGTTGACCATGCACATTAACATATACATATGCAATGGGGTTCAGAATGTAATCCTGATGGACTGGATGCCTATGGTCAGAATACCAATATCAGCAACCTGACCATTAAAATCCTGACAGCCCTGCAGTTAATACCATAACCCTTTCATGTTCCCTGCCCTAACCCTAATCCTCCCTTTTGGGTGTCTAACCCTTACACCCTCTCCTTGGGTGCCTAAAACTTACCCTCCCCGGGATGCCTAACACTAACCCTCCATTCCCCAATGCCTAAAGCTAATGCTCCCTGTTTGGTGTCTAACACTAACCTCCTCTTCTAAGTGACTAAACCAAACCCTCCCTCCCTGGTACCTAACTCTAACCTACCTGTCCCTACACCGTAACCCCCCTTCTAATGCCTAAACCTAACCTCCCCCCTCCCCGTGGCAGGACAAGATTACATCCTGCTGAGAAGACATTCAGAATTCTAGGTGTCAGTATTTTCATGCTGTTAATCCCACCTCTGTTGGCATTTTGGTGCCGTTATTATGGCTGGTGGGTATGATTATGGTGTCAGTATTATGATAGCCAGGATCCCGCATGGAAGCCTTTTAACTGGGTCCCATGCTTTGCAAAAGTATTTGCCATGAAAATGTCAAAAGCCTCACATCAGGATGGCCGAGTGGTTAAGGTGTTGGACTTAAGATTCAATGGATTTACATCTGCATGGGATAGATCCCCACTTCTGGTTTGTATTTCAATTTCAGCTAACCAAATGAGGAAGAATTTGTCAATTAGGGAAAACTTTCAAACTATGGTGAAAGTCAATAACTTAAGCTACAGTACTTTGATAAAAAAAATATTTTCAATCCATTTTCTCCAAAGAAACTGATTTTCTCTAAAGTAAGTTAACAATAATATCCTAATATCCATTAAAATACCCAGTTATGTAATATTTTAAACTCCAAACAGTACAAAGTTAACCATGCACATCATAATTAACATGAATAGTGCATTAGTATTTGCCATGAAAAGCTCCTGGGCACCACACCAGGATGGCTGCATGGTTAAGGCATTTGACTTAAGATCCAATGGATATATATCTGCATGGGATCAAACCCCAATTCTGGTAAGCATGTTAATTTCAGATTCCTAAATATGTACAAGGAATAACTTTATTAATTAAGGACATGTACAAAAGTTGATGTTGCTTGCATTTGTAAACCACCATACTTGTTCCACAAAATCCTTGAAATGTGACAGGGCAAAAAAGAATGATAGCAACTATCTACAAATGTTGCTTGTAATCATTCAAAAGAAAGGACAGTCTTGATAGATGAGCAGTTCGAAATGTGGTGAAAATTAATGTCTTTAAACAAATATGGAATTATTATAAAACTTTTTATTCATAAGAGCCTTACTTGTGAAGAATAGAAATATAAGTATCATACTTTTAAAAAAACAACAATTACCAGACTTATGTAATAAGTAACAGTCAAAGCAGTATAAAGTTTGCTGAATAATTGCCCATGCACATTAAAAGATATATATGCTTTGCAATAGCATTTGACATGACAATCACACCAGGATGGCCGAGTGGTTAAGGCGTTGGACTTAAGATCCAATGGATACATATCTGCGTGGGTTCGATCCCCACTTCTTGTATGCATTTTAATTTCAGCTAACTAAATATTTACGATGAAGATTTCGGCAATTAGGGAAAACTCTCAAAATTCTGTGAAAATCATTAACTTAAATTACATTGCTAAAAAAATATTTTCAATCCATTTTTTCAAAGAACCTGGCTTTCTATGAAGAAAAGAAACAATGATATCATAATATCCATTAAAATACCAAAAGTTATGTAATATTTTAAACTCCAAGCGGTTCAAAGTTAACAATGCACAGGAAAATAAACATGAATAGTGCAATAGTATTTGCCATGAAAGTCCCCAGGGCAACATACCAGGATGGCCGAGTGGTTAAGGCATTGGACTTAAGATCCAATGGATATATATCCGCGTGGGTTCGAACCCCACTTCTGGTATGTATTTTAATTTCGGATTCCTAAATATGTACAAGGAACAATATAATCGAATAGGGAAATGTACAAGAGTCATTTTGTTTACATTTGTAAACTACCATACATGTTCCACAAAAGCATTGAAATGTGACAGTGCAAATTAACTTATGTAATAATTTAGACTCCAAACAGTACAAAGTTTGCATAAAAGTTGACCATGCACATTAACATATACATATGCAATGGGGTTCAGAATGTAATCCTGATGGACTGGATGCCTATGGTCAGAATACCGACATCTGCAACCTGACCATTAAAATACTGACAGCACTGCAGTTAATACCATAACCCTTCCATGTTCCCTGCCCTAACCCTAATCCTCCCTTTTGGGTGTCTAACCCTTACACCCTCTCCTTGGGTGCCTAAACCTTACTCTCCCCGGGATGCCTAACACTAACCCTCAATTCCCCAATGCCTAAAGCTAATGCTCCCTGCTTGGTGTCTAACACTAACCTCCTCTTCTAAGTGACTAAACCATACACTCCCTCCCTGGTACCTAACTCTTACCTACCTGTCCCTACACCGTAACCCCCCTTCTAATGCCTAAACCTAACCTCCCCCCTCCCCGTGGCAGGACAAGATTACATCCTGCTGAGAGTACATTCAGAATTCTAGGTGTCAGTATTTTCATGCTGTTAATCCCACCTCTGTTGGCATTTTGGTGCCGTTATTATGGCTGGTGGGTATGATTATGGTGTCAGTATTATGATAGCCAGGATCCCGCATGGAAGCCTTTTAACTGGGTCCCATGCTTTGCAAAAGTATTTGCCATGAAAATGTCAAAAGCCTCACATCAGGATGGCCGAGTGGTTAAGGTGTTGGACTTAAGATTCAATGGATTTACATCTGCATGGGATAGATCCCCACTTCTGGTTTGTATTTCAATTTCAGCTAACCAAATGAGGAAGAATTTGTCAATTAGGGAAAACTTTCAAACTATGGTGAAAGTCAATAACTTAAGCTACAGTACTTTGATAAAAAAAATATTTTCAATCCATTTTCTCCAAAGAAACTGATTTTCTCTAAAGTAAGTTAACAATGATATCCTAATATCCATTAAAATACCCAGTTATGTAATATTTTAAACTCCAAACAGTACAAAGTTAACCATGCACATCATAATTAACATGAATAGTGCATTAGTATTTGCCATGAAAAGCTCCTGGGCACCACACCAGGATGGCTGCATGGTTAAGGCATTTGACTTAAGATCCAATGGATATATATCTGCATGGGATCAAACCCCAATTCTCGTATGCATGTTAATTTCAGATTCCTAAATATGTACAAGGAATAACTTTATTAATTAAGGACATGTACAAAAGTTGATGTTGCTTGCATTTGTAAACCACCATACTTGTTCCACAAAATCCTTGAAATGTGACAGGGCAAAAAAGAATGATAGCAACTATCTACAAATGTTGCTTGTAATCATTCAAAAGAAAGGACAGTCTTGATAGATGAGCAGTTCGAAATGTGGTGAAAATTAATGTCTTTAAACAAATATGGAATTATTATAAAACTTTTTATTCATAAGAGCCTTACTTGTGAAGAATAGAAATATAAGTATCATACTTTTAAAAAAACAACAATTACCAGACTTATGTAATAAGTAACAGTCAAAGCAGTATAAAGTTTGCTGAATAATTGCCCATGCACATTAAAAGATATATATGCTTTGCAATAGCATGTGACATGGCAATCAAACCAGGATGGCCGAGTGGTTAAGGCGTTGGACTTAAGATCCAATGGATACATATCTGGGTGGGTTCGATCCCCACTTCTTGTATGCATTTTAATTTCAGCTAACTAAATATTTACTATGAAGATTTCGGCAATTAGTAAAAACTCTCAAAATTCTGTGAAAATCATTAACTTACATTACATTGCTAAAAAAATATTTTCAATCCATTTTTTCAAAGAACCTGGCTTTCTATGAAGAAAAGAAACAATGATATCATAATATCCATTAAAATACCAAAAGTTATGTAATATTTTAAACTCCAAGCGGTTCAAAGTTAACAATGCACAGGAAAATAAACATGAATAGTGCAATAGTATTTGCCATGAAAGTCCCCAGGGCAACATACCAGGATGGCCGAGTGGTTAAGGCGTTGGACTTAAGATCCAATGGATATATATCCGCTTGGGTTCGAACCCCACTTCTGGTATGTATTTTAATTTCGGATTCCTAAATATGTACAAGGAACAATATAATCGAATAGGGAAATGTACAAGAGTCATTTTGTTTACATTTGTAAACTACCATACATGTTCCACAAAAGCATTGAAATGTGACAGTGCAAATAAACTTATGTAATAATTTAGACTCCAAACAGTACAAAGTTTGCATAAAAGTTGACCATGCACATTAACATATACATATGCAATGGGGTTCAGAATGTAATCCTGATGGACTGGATGCCTATGGTCAGAATACCGACATCAGCAACCTGACCATTAAAATCCTGACAGCCCTGCAGTTAATACCATAACCCTTCCATGTTCCCTGCCCTAACCCTAATCCTCCCTTTTGGGTGTCTAACCCTTACACCCTCTCCTTGGGTGCCTAAACCTTACCCTCCCCGGGATGCCTAACACTAACCCTCCATTCCCCAATGACTAAAGCTAATGCTCCCTGTTTGGTGTCTAACACTAACCTCCTCTTCTAAGTGACTAAACCAAACCCTCCCTCCCTGGTACCTAACTCTAACCTACCTGTCCCTACACCGTAACCCCCCTTCTAATGCCTAAACCTAACCTCCCCCCTCCCCGTGGCAGGACAAGATTACATCCTGCTGAGAGGACATTCAGAATTCTAGGTGTCAGTATTTTCATGCTGTTAATCCCACCTCTGTTGGCATTTTGGTGCCGTTATTATGGCTGGTGGGTATGATTATGGTGTCAGTATTATGATAGCCAGGATCCCGCATGGAAGCCTTTTAACTGGGTCCCATGCTTTGCAAAAGTATTTGCCATGAAAATGTCAAAAGCCTCACATCAGGATGGCCGAGTGGTTAAGGTGTTGGACTTAAGATTCAATGGATTTACATCTGCATGGGATAGATCCCCACTTCTGGTTTGTATTTCAATTACAGCTAACCAAATGAGAAAGAATTTGTCAATTAGGGAAAACTTTCAAACTATGGTGAAAGTCAATAACTTAAGCTACAGTACTTTGATAAAAAAAATATGTTCAATCCATTTTCTCCAAAGAGACTGATTTTCTCTAAAGTAAGTTAACAATGATATCCTAATATCCATTAAAATACCCAGTTATGTAATATTTTAAACTCCAAACAGTACAAAGTTAACCATGCACATCATAATTAACATGAATAGTGCATTAGTATTTGCCATGAAAAGCTCCTGGGCACCACACCAGGATGGCTGCATGGTTAAGGCATTTGACTTAAGATCCAATGGATATATATCTGCATGGGATCAATCCCCAATTCTGGTATGCATGTTAATTTCAGATTCCTAAATATGTACAAGGAATAACTTTATTAATTAAGGACATGTACAAAAGTTGATGTTGCTTGCATTTGTAAACCACCATACTTGTTCCACAAAATCCTTGAAATGTGACAGGGCAAAAAAGAATGATAGCAACTATCTACAAATGTTGCTTGTAATCATTCAAAAGAAAGGACAGTCTTGATAGATGAGCAGTTCGAAATGTGGTGAAAATTAATGTCTTTAAACAAATATGGAATTATTATAAAACTTTTTATTCATAAGAGCCTTACTTGTGAAGAATAGAAATATAAGTATCATACTTTTAAAAAAACAACAATTACCAGACTTATGTAATAAGTAACAGTCAAAGCAGTATAAAGTTTGCTGAATAATTGCCCATGCACATTAAAAGATATATATGCTTTGCAATAGTATTTGACATGACAATCACACCAGGATGGCCGAGTGGTTAAGGCGTTGGACTTAAGATCCAATGGATACATATCCGCGTGGGTTCGATCCCCACTTCTGGTATGCATTTTAATTTCAGCTAACTAAATATTTACGATGAAGATTTCGGCAATTAGGGAAAACTCTCAAAATTCTGTGAAAATCATTAACTTAAATTACATTGCTAAAAAAATATTTTCAATCCATTTTTTCAAAGAACCTGGCTTTCTATGAAGAAAAGAAACAATGATATCATAATATCCATTAAAATACCAAAAGTTATGTAATATTTTAAACTCCAAGCGGTTCAAAGTTAACAATGCACAGGAAAATAAACATGAATAGTGCAATAGTATTTGCCATGAAAGTCCCCAGGGCAACATACCAGGATGGCCGAGTGGTTAAGGCATTGGACTTAAGATCCAATGGATATATATCCGCGTGGGTTCGAACCCCACTTCTGGTATGTATTTTAATTTCGGATTCCTAAATATGTACAAGGAACAATATAATCGAATAGGGAAATGTACAAGAGTCATTTTGTTTACATTTGTAAACTACCATACATGTTCCACAAAAGCATTGAAATGTGACAGTGCAAATTAACTTATGTAATAATTTAGACTCCAAACAGTACAAAGTTTGCATAAAAGTTGACCATACACATTAACATATACATATGCAATGGGGTTCAGAATGTAATCCTGATGGACTGGATGCCTATGGTCAGAATACCGACATCTGCAACCTGACCATTAAAATCCTGACAGCACTGCAGTTAATACCATAACCCTTCCATGTTCCCTGCCCTAACCCTAATCCTCCCTTTTGGGTGTCTAACCCTTACACCCTCTCCTTGGGTGCCTAAACCTTACTCTCCCCTGGATGCCTAACACTAACCCTCCATTCCCCAATGCCTAAAGCTAATGCTCCCTGCTTGGTGTCTAACACTAACCTCCTCTTCTAAGTGACTAAACCATACACTCCCTCCCTGGTACCTAACTCTTACCTACCTGTCCCTACACCGTAACCCCCCTTCTAATGCCTAAACCTAACCTCCCCCCTCCCCGTGGCAGGACAAGATTACATCCTGCTGAGAGTACATTCAGAATTCTAGGTGTCAGTATTTTCATGCTGTTAATCCCACCTCTGTTGGCATTTTGGTGCCGTTATTATGGCTGGTGGGTATGATTATGGTGTCAGTATTATGATAGCCAGGATCCCGCATGGAAGCCTTTTAACTGGGTCCCATGCTTTGCAAAAGTATTTGCCATGAAAATGTCAAAAGCCTCACATCAGGATGGCCGAGTGGTTAAGGTGTTGGACTTAAGATTCAATGGATTTACATCTGCATGGGATAGACCCCCACTTCTGGTTTGTATTTCAATTTCAGCTAACCAAATGAGGAAGAATTTGTCAATTAGGGAAAACTTTCAAACTATGGTGAAAGTCAATAACTTAAGCTACAGTACTTTGATAAAAAAAATATTTTCAATCCATTTTCTCCAAAGAAACTGATTTTCTCTAAAGTAAGTTAACAATGATATCCTAATATCCATTAAAATACCCAGTTATGTAATATTTTAAACTCCAAACAGTACAAAGTTAACCATGCACATCATAATTAACATGAATAGTGCATTAGTATTTGCCATGAAAAGCTCCTGGGCACCACACCAGGATGGCTGCATGGTTAAGGCATTTGACTTAAGATCCAATGGATATATATCTGCATGGGATCAAACCCCAATTCTCGTATGCATGTTAATTTCAGATTCCTAAATATGTACAAGGAATAACTTTATTAATTAAGGACATGTACAAAAGTTGATGTTGCTTGCATTTGTAAACCACCATACTTGTTCCACAAAATCCTTGAAATGTGACAGGGCAAAAAAGAATGATAGCAACTATCTACAAATGTTGCTTGTAATCATTCAAAAGAAAGGACAGTCTTGATAGATGAGCAGTTCGAAATGTGGTGAAAATTAATGTCTTTAAACAAATATGGAATTATTATAAAACTTTTTATTCATAAGAGCCTTACTTGTGAAGAATAGAAATATAAGTATCATACTTTTAAAAAAACAACAATTACCAGACTTATGTAATAAGTAACAGTCAAAGCAGTATAAAGTTTGCTGAATAATTGCCCATGCACATTAAAAGATATATATGCTTTGCAATAGCATTTGACATGACAATCAAACCAGGATGGCCGAGTGGTTAAGGCGTTGGACTTAAGATCCAATGGATACATATCTGGGTGGGTTCGATCCCCACTTCTTGTATGCATTTTAATTTCAGCTAACTAAATATTTACTATGAAGATTTCGGCAATTAGTAAAAACTCTCAAAATTCTGTGAAAATCATTAACTTACATTACATTGCTAAAAAAATATTTTCAATCCATTTTTTCAAAGAACCTGGCTTTCTATGAAGAAAAGAAACAATGATATCATAATATCCATTAAAATACCAAAAGTTATGTAATATTTTAAACTCCAAGCGGTTCAAAGTTAACAATGCACAGGAAAATAAACATGAATAGTGCAATAGTATTTGCCATGAAAGTCCCCAGGGCAACATACCAGGATGGCCGAGTGGTTAAGGCGTTGGACTTAAGATCCAATGGATATATATCCGCGTGGGTTCGAACCCCACTTCTGGTATATATTTTAATTTCGGATTCCTAAATATGTACAAGGAACAATATAATCGAATAGGGAAATGTACAAGAGTCATTTTGTTTACATTTGTAAACTACCATACATGTTCCACAAAAGCATTGAAATGTGACAGTGCAAATAAACTTATGTAATAATTTAGACTCCAAACAGTACAAAGTTTGCATAAAAGTTGACCATGCACATTAACATATACATATGCAATGGGGTTCAGAATGTAATCCTGATGGACTGGATGCCTATGGTCAGAATACCAACATCAGCAACCTGACCATTAAAATCCTGACAGCCCTGCAGTTAATACCATAACCCTTTCATGTTCCCTGCCCTAACCCTAATCCTCCCTTTTGGGTGTCTAACCCTTACACCCTCTCCTTGGGTGCCTAAAACTTACCCTCCCCGGGATGCCTAACACTAACCCTCCATTCCCCAATGCCTAAAGCTAATGCTCCCTGTTTGGTGTCTAACACTAACCTCCTCTTCTAAGTGACTAAACCAAACCCTCCCTCCCTGGTACCTAACTCTAACCTACCTGTCCCTACACCGTAACCCCCCTTCTAATGCCTAAACCTAACCTCCCCCCTCCCCGTGGCAGGACAAGATTACATCCTGCTGAGAAGACATTCAGAATTCTAGGTGTCAGTATTTTCATGCTGTTAATCCCACCTCTGTTGGCATTTTGGTGCCGTTATTATGGCTGGTGGGTATGATTATGGTGTCAGTATTATGATAGCCAGGATCCCGCATGGAAGCCTTTTAACTGGGTCCCATGCTCTGCAAAAGTATTTGCCATGAAAATGTCAAAAGCCTCACATCAGGATGGCTGAGTGGTTAAGGTGTTGGACTTAAGATTCAATGGATTTACATCTGCATGGGATAGATCCCCACTTCTGGTTTGTATTTCAATTTCACCTAATCAAATGAGGAAAAATTTGTCAATTAGGGAAAACTTTCAAACTATGGTGAAAGTCAATAACTTAAGCTACAGTACTTTGAAAAAAAAAATATGTTCAATCCATTTTCTCCAAAGAAACTGATTTTCTCTAAAGTAAGTTAACAATGATATCCTAATATCCATTAAAATACCCAGTTATGTAATATTTTAAACTCCAAACAGTACAAAGTTAACCATGCACATCATAATTAACATGAATAGTGCATTAGTATTTGCCATGAAAAGCTCCTGGGCACCACACCAGGATGGCTGCATGGTTAAGGCATTTGACTTAAGATCCAATGGATATATATCTGCATGGGATAGAACCCCAATTCTGGTATGCATGTTAATTTCAGATTCCTAAATATGTACAAGGAATAAGATTATTAATTAATGACATGTACAAAAGTTGATGTTGCTTGCATTTGTAACCAACCATACTTGTTCCACAAAATCCTTGACATGTGACAGGGCAAAAAAAGAATGATAGCAACTATCTACAAATGTTGCTTGTAATCATTCAAAAGAAAGGACAGTCTTGATAGATGAGCAGTTCGAAATGTGGTGAAAATTAATGTCTTTAAACAAATATGGAATTATTATGAAACTTTTTATTCATAAGAGCCTTACTTGTTCTGAAGAATAGAAATATAAGTATCATACTTTGAAAAAAACAACAATTACCAGACTTATGTAATAAGTAACAGTCAAAGCAGTATAAAGTTTGCTGAATAATTGCCCATGCACATTAAAAGATACATATGCTTTCCAATAGTATGTGGCATGACAATCACACCAGGATGGCCGAGTGGTTAAGGCGTTGGACTTAAGATCCAATGGACACATATCTGGGTGGGTTCGATCCCCACTTCTGGTATGCATTTTAATTTCAGCTAACGAAATATTTACGATGAAGATTTCGGCAATTAGGGAAAACTCACAAAATTCTGTGAAAATCATTAACTTAAATTACATTGCTAAAAATATATTTTCAATCCATTTTTTCAAAGAACCTGGCTTTCTATGAAGAAAAGAAACAATGATATAATAATATCCATTAAAATACCAAAAGTTATGTAATATTTTAAACTCCAAGCGGTTCAAAGTTAACAATGCACAGGAAAATAAACATGAATAGTGCAATAGTATTTGCCATGAAAATGACCAGGGAAACATACCAGGATGGCCGAGTGGTTAAGGCATTGGACTTAAGATCCAATGAATATATATCCGCGTGGGTTCGAACCCCACTTCTAGTATGTATTTTAATTTCGCATTCCTAAATATGTACAAGGAACAATATAATCGAATAGGGAAATGTACAAGAGTCATTTTGTTTACATTTGTAAACTACCATACATGTTCCACAAAAGCATTGAAATGTAACAGTGCAAATAAACTTATGTAATAATTTAGACTCCAAACAGTACAAAGTTTGCATAAAAGTTGACCATGCACATTAACATATACATATGCAATGGGGTTCAGAATGTAATCCTGATGGACTGGATGCCTATGGTCAGAATACCGACATCAGCAACCTGACCATTAAAATCCTGACAGCCCTGCAGTTAATACCATAACCCTTCCATGTTCCCTGCCCTAACCCTAATCCTCCCTTTTTGGGTGTCTAACCCTTACACCCTCTCCTTGGGTGCCTAAACCTTACCCTCCCCGGGATGCCTAACACTAATCCTCCATTCCCCAATGCCTAAAGCTAATGCTCCCTGCTTGGTGTCTAACACTAACCTCCTCTTCTACGTGACTAAACCAAACCCTCCCTCCCTGGTACCTAACTCTAACCTACCTGTCCCTACACCGTAACCCCCCTTCTAATGCCTAAACCTAACCCCCCCCCCCTCCCCGTGGCAGGACAAGATTACATCCTGCTGAGAGGACATTCAGAATTCTAGGTGTCAGTATTTTCATGCTATTAATCCCACCTCTGTTGGCATTTTGGTGCCGTTATTATGGCTAGTGGGTACGATTATGGTGTCAGTATTATGATAGCCAGGATCCCGCACGGAAGCCTTTTAACTGGGTCCCATGCTTTGCAAAAGTATTTGCCATGAAAATGTCAAAAGCCCCACATCAGGATGGCCGAGTGGTTAAGGTGTTGACCTTAAGATTCAATGGATTTACATCTGCATGGGATAGATCCCCACTTCTGGTTTGTATTTCAATTTCAGCTAACCAAATGAGGAAGAATTTGTCAGTTAGGGAAAACTTTCAAACTATGGTGAAAGTCAATAACTTAAGCTACAGTACTTTGATCGAAAAATATTTTCAATCCATTTTCTCCAAAGAAACTGATTTTTTATAAAGAAAGTAAACAATGATATCCTAATATCCATTAAAATATCCAGTTATGTAATATTTTAAACTCCAAACAGTACAAAGTTAACCATGCACATCATAATTAACATGAATGGTGCATTAGTATTTGCCATGAAAAGCTCCTGGGCACCACACCAGGATGGCTGCATGGTTAAGGCATTTGACTTAAGATCCAATGGATATATATCTGCATGGGATCAAACCACAATTCTGGTATGCATGTTAATTTCAGATTCCTAAATATGTAGAAGGAATAACTTTACTAATTAAGGACATGTACAAAAGTTGATGTTGCTTGCATTTGTAAACCACCATACTTGTTCCACAAAATCCTTGAAATGTGACAGGGCAAAAAAGAATGATAGCAACTATCTACAAATGTTGCTTGTAATCATTCAAAAGAAAGGACAGTCTTGATAGATGAGCAGTTCGAAATGTGGTGAAAATTAATGTCTTTAAACAAATATGGAATTATTATAAAACTTTTTATTCATAAGAGCCTTACTTGTGAAGAATAGAAATATAAGTATCATACTTTGAGAAAAAAAACAACAATTACCAGACTTATGTAATAAGTAACAGTCAAAGCAGTATAAAGTTTGCTGAATAATTGCCCATGCACATTAAAAGATACATATGCTTTGCAATAGTATTTGACACAACAATCACACCAGGATGGCTGAGTGGTTAAGGCGTTAGACTTAAGATCCAATGGATACATATCTGCGTGGGTTCGATCCCCACTTCTGGTATGCATTTTAATTTCAGCTAACTAAATATTTACGATGAAGATTTCGGCAATTAGGGAAAACTCTCAAAATTCTGTGAAAATCATTAACTTAAATTACATTGCTAAAAAAATATTTTCAATCCATTTTTTCAAAGAACCTGGCTTTCTATGAAGAAAAGAAACAATGATATCATAATATCCATTAAAATACCAAAAGTTATGTAATATTTTAAACTCCAAGCGGTTCAAAGTTAACAATGCACAGGAAAATAAACATGAATAGTGCAATAGTATTTGCCATGAAAATACCCAAGGCAACATACCAGGATGGCCGAGTGGTAAAGGCGTTGGACTTAAGATCCAATGGATATATATCCGCGTGGGTTTGGACCCCACTTCTGGTATGTATTTTAATTTCGGATTCCTAAATATGTACAAGGAACAATATAATCGAATAGGGAAATGTACAAGAGTCATTTTGTTTACATTTGTAAACTACCATACATGTTCCACAAAAGCATTGAAATGTGACAGTGCAAATAAACTTATGTAATAATTTAGACTCCAAACAGTACAAAGTTTGCATAAAAGTTGACCATGCACATTAACATATACATATGCAATGGGGTTCAGAATGTAATCCTGATGGACTGGATGCCTATGGTCAGAATACCGAAATCAGCAACCTGACCATTAAAATCCTGACAGCCCTGCAGTTAATACCATAACCCTACCATGTTCCCTGCCCTAACCCTAATCCTCCCTTTTGGGTGTCTAACCCTTACACCCTCTCCTTGGGTGCCTAAACCTTACCCTCCCCGGGATGCCTAACACTAACCCTCCATTCCCCAATGCCTAAAGCTAATGCTCCCTGCTTGGTGTCTAACACTAACCTCTTCTTCTAAGTGACTAAACCAAACCTTCCCTCCCTGGTACCTAACTCTAACCTACCTGTCCCTACACCGTAACCCCCCTTCTAATGCCTAATCCTAACCTCCCCCCTCCCCGTGGCAGGACAAGATTACATCCTGCTGAGAGGACATTCAGAATTCTAGGTGTCAGTATTTTCATGCTGTTAATCCAACCTCTGTTGGCATTTTGGTGATGTTATTATGGCTGGTGGGTACGATTATGGTGTCAGTATTATGATAGCCAGGATCCCGCACGGAAGCCTTTTAACTGGGTCCCATGCTTTGCAAAAGTATATGCCATGAAATTGTCAAAAGCCTCACATCAGGATGGCCGAGTGGTTAAGGTGTTGGACTTAAGATTCACTGGATTTACATCTGCATGGGATAGATCCCCACTTCTGGTTTGTATTTCAATTTCAGCTAACCAAATGAGGAAGAATTTGTCAATTAGGGAAAACTTTCAAACTATGGTGAAAGTCAATCACTTAAGCTACAGTACTTTGATCAAAAAAAAATTTCTCCAAAGAAACTGATTTTTTATAAAGAAAGTAAACAATGATATCCTAATATCCATTAAAATACCCAGTTATGTAATATTTTAAACTCCAAACAGTACAAAGTTAACCATGCACATCATAATTAAAATGAATAGTGCATTAGTATTTGCCATGAAAAGCTCTTGGGCACCACACCAGGATGGCTGCATGGTTAAGGCATTTGACTTAAGATCCAATGGATATATATCCGCATGGGATTGAACCCCAATTCTGGTATGCATGTTAATTTCAGATTCCTAAATATGTACAAGGAATAACATTATTAATTAATGACATGTACAAAAGTTGATGTTGCTTGCATTTGTAAACCACCATACTTGTTCCACAAAATCCTTGACATGTGACAGGGCAAAAAAGAATGATAGCGACTATCTACAAATGTTGCTTGTAATCATTCAAAAGAAAGGACAGTCTTGATAGATGAGCAGTTCGAAATGTGGTGAAAATTAATGTCTTTAAACTAATATGGAATTATTATAAAACTTTTTATTCATAAGAGCCTTACTTGTGAGGAATAGAAATATAAGTATCATACTTTAAAAAAAAAAACAATTACCAGACTTATGTAATAAGTAACAGTCAAAGCAGTATAAAGTTTGCTGAATAATTGCCCATGCACATTAAAAGATACATATGCTTTGCAATAGTATTTGGCATGACAATCACACCAGGATGGCCGAGTGGTTAAGGCGTTGGACTTAAGATCCAATGGATACGTATCTGAGTGGGTTCGATCCCCACTTCTGGTATGCATTTTAATTTCAGCTAACTAAATATTTACGATGAAGATTTCGGCAATTAGGGAAAACTCTCAAAATTCTGTGAAAATCATTAACTTAAATTACATTGCTAAAAATATATTTTCAATCCATTTTTTCAAAGAACCTGGCTTTCTATGAAGAAAAGAAACAATGATATCATAATATCCATTAAAATACCAAAAGTTATGTAATATTTTAAACTCCAAGCGGTTCAAAGTTAACAATGCACAGGAAAATAAACATGAATAGTGCAATAGTATTTGCCATGAAAATAACCAGGGAAACATACCAGGATGGCCGAGTGGTGAAGGTGTTGGACTTAAGATCCAAT